>NC_135505.1:73407195-73707195 GCF_052857255.1 Amblyomma americanum | reverse complement strand
GCATTGCCTGCTGACCACGACCTCTCAATGACACCAAGCTCCTACATCTTCCGCACATCATTTTAAATTGATTATTGAACTGCTAAAAGTAAGGTTGTGGGTATTGTTTCACACTAAATGGTGTATCTGTAGAGAGATCTAATTTGCAACATATGGCCTCCGTTTTGCTTAGTACATCCAAAAACACATCCTCCGTGCTTCGGAGTAGAGCCATTATCTGTGATTATCTGTCTTCATTCAAATTGGGGTTTATTAGTACCTTATCCCATCCTACACTTTTCTTCCCATTGCTCGTGGGCACTTCGGCAAGATAATCTGTCGCCTCTGCCACTACCGAGCATGCTATATTGGCGTTGTACCATACGGGAACTCTTTCTTCGTATTTTTTCAACTTATTTGCATGGAAAGCCTTCTTCGTGTTATTTATAAATAATCATTTTCCATGTTATTTTTCTTCTGCGTTACAAGGTAAGGGCCCTTCCATATCGTCCGTAGCTTGTTATGATCCTTGGGTAGCAATATGTGAGCCCCGTCGCCCAGACACAAATTTCTGTGAGTGGCTTTCGTTTCATAGTTGTTCTTAAAGCGTTTGCGCGGCCTTTCCGGGCCTTGATGTGCAAGCCTGCATGTTTCCTCCAACTTGTCACGCAACTCAAGAACGTATGTGTACGTTGTCTTGAGATCTAACGCAATCTCTTTATTAACCCACAGCGCCTTGAGTATTGTAAGTGGACCTCTAACGGTTTCCCATACAACATCTCGAAGAGCGAGAAACGAAGACTCATTTGTGGTACTTCGCGGTAGCGAACAAAAGAGCTGGAAGGTATCTATTCCACTCAGTAGGTCTCTGCTGGCACATTTTTGGACATATTTTTGAAGGTGCCATTGAACCGCTCTACACATGGTATGGTATGGCGTTATTAGTAACTGCCTTACTGACAAAAGACAGTTAACCTCCTTCATGAGTTCCGCGTGAAGTTCTAGCCCCGGTAACTCAGAACTTCCTTCGAGTACCCATAACGCGAGAACATCTAAACAACACCCTCCGCCACTTGGACACTGTCAAAAGTCAATGGAATAGCGTCAGGATAACGAAGGACCACGTCAACTAGGGTAAGCACTTATCGCCTCTCGTGGATACCGGATAGATTGGCCCCGTAATGCAATATCCACTTTTTGAAACAGTAGGTATGTGGCCAGCATCTTGCCCAAATGTACGGGAGCAACTCTTCCTTTTGAAACTGTGCGCCTGCACACGTCAAACGAGCGAACAATGCTTTTAACATCACTCTGAACACCTGGTCAGAACTCCTTGGTTATTCTACACACCCTTTTGTGAACACCCTGGTGTTCGGCATAATGGCATCATGTCCTAAGAATAACACTGAAAACTAAACATTTTGACAGATTTACCTGTTTGGTTGGGTTTGAAGACATAATAAACTGCACATCTCCAACCAAAAATGTTAACTTTAACCCAACGTTTCGAAGCCGACTCGGCTCCTTCATCAGGGGTGACTGAGGGCAGCAGCTAGCGTCTTTTAAGTATGGAGGGGGGGGAGGTGGTCAAAGGAACGACAGCTGTGATGCGAAAGGCGTGAGGGAGGTTGAGAGGGATTAAGGCTGTTAGTCACGTTGTCGCACTGTGGGGAGGCGGTCAATGGAGACCTTTTTTTAATGAGTTGAAGAGCGAAGTCCCTGGGCATATACTGGGGGCAGGCTTCCTTTTGTGCGGTAATGTTGTTCGTAGTGGTTTGGATGTGCCAGGATTCCAAAAGGATCCTCTTGTGGTAATTTGTTTCGGTTCCGAGGATGAGGGTTTCTTCGAAGTTTATTCTATGGTCTGAGTCCTCGGAATGGTCGGCTACTGGATTGCGCTCTCTTGCGAATTTTCGGACGTCGTTCTTATGTTGCCGAATTCTTTCTTTGAAATTTTTGATTTCGCCAATATAGCTTGCGTCGCAGTCGGCGCATGAAATTTGGTAGACAATGCCTTGGGCTCTTTCTTTCGGCGACCGGTCTTTGGGAACAGGTAACCAAAGCGCCACAGTGTTTGTGGGCTTGAGCGCAACCTGGAGACCCGATTTTTTTCAGGATTCGGGCGATGGTTTCGCTGACACCTCCGACATAAGGTAAAGTGACGTATTTTGGTGGTGTAGTTGGTCTTTGTGCGTTCATTTCTTGACGAATGTTGTGTTTTTGATGTCGAATGGTTTTTTCAATAATGACTTTTGGGTAGCCGTTCATGATGAGTTTTTTTAATATCGTGTGTAGTTCTTTTTTTCTGTCAAGTTCTGTGCTTCAGTGTGTCTCAATTCTTCTGAATAGTGTCTTTACCACTGATGCTTTATGGACTGTCGGGTGGTTCGAAGAGAAGTGGAGATACCGGCCTTAGTGGGTTGGTTTGCGGTATACAGAGAATTTTAGGGTATTGTCATTTTGGGACACGAGGACGTCCATAAACGGCAGGTAGTTTTCTTGTTTGAACCTGACATTCAGTTCACGCTAGAGGTGGATCAAGAAAACTCCCTGCCGTTTTTGGACATCCTCGTGTCCCGAAGCGACAATGCCCTTCAATTCTCCGTATACTGCAAACCAACCCACTCAGGCCGGTATCTCCAGTTCTCTTCGAACCACCCGACAGTCCGTAAAGCATCAGTGGTGAAGACGCTGTTCTGAAGAGTTGAGACATACTGCAGCACAGAACTTGACAAAAAAAGAACAACACACGATATTCAAAGAACCCATCATGAACGGCTACCCAAAAGACTATTCAAAAAACCATTCAACGTCAAAAACACAATATTCGTCAAGAAATCAACGCACAAAGCCAACGCCACCACCAAAGTACGTCACTTTACCTTATGTCGGAGGTGTCAGCGAAACCATCGCCCGAATCCTGAAAAAATCGGGTCTCCGGGTTGCACACACGCCCACAAACACTGTTGCGCTTTGCCTACCTGTTCCCAAAGACCGGCAGCCGAGAGAAAGAGCCAAGGCATTGTCTACCAAATTCCATGCGCCGACTGCGACGCAAGCTACATCGGCGAAACCAAAAATTTCAAAGAAAGAATTCGGCAACATAACAACGACGTCCGCAAATTCGCAAGAGCGCGCAATCCAGTAGCCGAACATACCGAGGACTCCGACCATAGAATCAACTTTGAAGAAACCCGCATCCTCGGAACCGAAAGAAATTACCACAAGAGGCTCCTTCTTGAATCCTGGAGTATCAAAACCACCCCGAACAATATCAACCGCACAAAAGGAAACCTGCCCCCAGTATATGCCCAGGGACTTCGCTCTTCAACGCAACGAAAAAAAGTCGCCATTCAGCACCTCCCTGCAGTGCGTCAGCGTGACTAACAGCCTAAAACCCCTCCCCCTCCCCCGCGTCTTGCGCGACACAGCTCTCGTTCTTTTCACCCCCCTCTCCCCTCCATACTTAAAAGACGCTAGCTACTGCCCTCAGTCACCCCTGATGAAGGAGCCGAGTCGGCTTCGAAACGTTGGGTTAAAGTAACATTTTTGGTTGGAGAGGTGCAGTTTATTATAAGAATAACACTGTCTTTTGCATATCTGTCATGTAACAACAGCTTTTTGACCCGCCTGGCCGAGCTAGATATGCATTCCCTGTGCTTTCAAGCTCGGGTCTTCTCTTTTCCTAACTTAAATTTCGTCCGGTGTTACGCTCAGACACATCGTAACGGGACTAGAGAGCGGACGCTGCGTTGCTCGGGCTGTCACCTGAACTTTTGCCTCCACTGCAGACAAGAAACTGACCACCCCATCACCCGACTGACCTGTCTGGGCCTTTCCTCATTTGGGTGTTCCTCAACGTCGAGCATCCTACACTCGGGATTGTGGTCCTCGACACTTTTAGACATAGATTGGTTGTTCTACGCAATTTGCCACTACCTGTCCAGTATAATATGGCGTGGCAACTAGAATCATGGCTTCTGGAAGGTATCTGAATGTGCTATCGACGAGTCAGGTCCGACGCTTCCCCTGTAAGATCCTCGTCCTTCATCACGCTTCTCTGTACCTAATCTATGTTGCATCGTTGTCTCGAAGCACCATTATAGGAAGGTCTCCTATTTGCCCAACCACCACCGGCTTATGTGCTTTCAACTTGGATTTTTCATGGGCAGCCTCACTTTCCAGCGGCGTTTGCTCTCCTTTTAGCTGTGGACCTTCAGGTGGTGTGACAAGTGCTACCCAAGAGTCGGAAACGCATGCAGCTCGGTCCTGTGTTCTATATCGGCACTCATCCTCTATATCGGCATATCCTCTCCTCTTGCAACTTGGCACACAACCTCTGTCTTTCGGGCAACGCTAGTGGTCCGTCAGTCAACTGCACGGTGTTCCGCCTTGCACAGAGGAAACACCTTACTGACGCCTTAGATGCACCGCCATAGACTCTTGATTTTGTCAAATTGGTCTCTTGGACCTATTAAGATTCCTCGTTTCCCTTACTCATATTTCTTGGCCTTTTATCCTCGAGGAATTGGTCTGCTATGTCGGCAAACAATTCCAATGAACACAACTTTCAGGAGTAGCGCTAGCTTTCGACTGCAACTTGCTAAAAACTGCTCTGTCACCAGCTCGTCACACACTCCTTCAAAACTCTTTTGCAGAAAAACTGCTCAGCGGTTTCAGAATCCTCGGGCTTCGCGGTGAGAAATCTCTCGCGAAAACACTCTGCTGTAAGCCTGAATCTTTGAAGTAGTGCCTTCTTGGCTTTCTCGTAGTCCATGGAATCAGCAGCAGGCATCCTCTCAAACACATTCAGCACCTCCCCCACTAAGCACATGACCAATGCTGTGACCCATTCACTGCGCTCCCAGCCATGCTCCAAAGCTATCCGCTCTAATCGTTGCAGATATGCGTCCAAATCATCTCTTTTGTCATAAAAAGTTGCCATCAGCTTTCTTGGACAAACTCTGGTCTGTCTAGGAGATTTTGGACCCGCTAAGGAACTCTGATCATCGTACGTGATCTCCTCAAATCCCCCTGCGATATGAGCCTTTTTACAGAAACGAAACTTCTTACCCCGTTTTTCAGCTTCGTGAGCTCTTTTAACCTCCCGCTATTCTGCCTCGCGAGTGTCTGCGCGCGCTTACGCCCTTTCCTCTCTCTGCCTATTTGCCTCCTCTCTCTGGCTCGTTGCCTCCTCGTCATAGAGACTCATCGCCTCTTCCTTGCTTAACCCTGGCTTGAGAGACAGTTCTAACGATTTTGCCAAATCCATACTTTCTGCCGTCAAGAGATCGCAAAAATTCGAGGCAAAACAAAAAGAAACAAGGAAATGAATCCTTGCAGGCTCGGCACTTAAATTTATCACGAATCCCCGGAGAACACTCGGGCCGAGAGAATGAACTATTCGACAGGTGTACCCGCACAGACGCATATTTAATACACCCTACGTTATACAAACACTAGCACACAAAACTAACATAAAGCACATAGACTACCAATACACATGACCCTGGAACACCCAGTCTACTAGCGTTCGGCGTTCGTGTTCACGGTTCGGTGCTGATGAACCGCTGTATGTGTTTAGTAAGTGGCAACCAGGTGGCCGGCGTCGAGGTGGAGTTCTAAGTGCTGAGGCTGGCGTCGCTGGCGGCGTCATTGGTGGCGTCGTTGGCAGCTGCGTTGGCGGCGTTGTCCGAGCTCCAGGTTCAAGTTCCCGTGAAGGTGTCGTTGGTGATGTCGTTGTGATCACCACTCGGATGGATGGCAACAGCGCTGAAGGCACCCATGGCCGTAGTAGGTGACTGCGTCAGCCGTTGACTCCCCGTAACGTGCTCAGGAACGGCAGGAAGTCCACGGTGTGACGCCGTAGAACTTGAGATCCCAAGAGCAGTAGCCGCTGTAGCTCTCTTCCAGCAGAGGTCTTCCTGAGACGCCGGGACCTCCGCTTCTCTGATCTACCGAACCGTGCCACGCTATTCCTTGCGCTTTCCTTCCTTCGCTCCCACTTTACCAAATCATTCTTGTTCATCTTCTTTACTCTTGGGTTAATACACGTTGTGCTTGTCGTCATGCTTGTCGTCTTCTCCGAGCTACTTTAGTTCGTACTTCAATTTCAAACTTCCTATCATATGTGACATGTGGACACACCCGTTGCTAGGGACGCTGTCTAAACTTTAGACGTTGTGTAACCGCTTCTTGCAACTCTTTAATAGAAGACAGCAATCGCGACTCTATGTCGTCGCCCCCATAACTACAGGAAGCATTTCTCGATGGGCAATACTTCAATAGAATGCACGAGCATAATGAAAACTAGCGACAAAGAAGAAGAAAAAGAGGGCTTGTGAATGCCGATCCGTATTTCAAAGAAATTTTGTTCTATTCCGGTATCCGTATCAGGACACTCATGAAGTGATAGAAGCCTTTTTCATTACGAAAAATGTTAACCGATGCAGCACCGATCCTTCTGTGTCCTTCGCAGATTGTGAATTTGACTGCCTAGACAACCGGCTGCTCTCGGCTCTTGTATACTAACCTTTGTCCGTGACGAGCGTGTAATCCAGCTTTTGTTTGGCTATGACGTGCACACTTATTGATGGCTTTCATGTATATTTACGTGCCGTTTTTTCATTAAAACTTCGGTTTTGAGTCAGCGCTTGTGGCGTCTCCTCCCGTTTCTTTGTTTCTTTCTTTGTTGCGCTGATTGTCATCATGATCATTCACCGAAATTCCTAAACGTCCGCTCTGCTTTAATCGACGAGGTCTGCGAAGCTGTAATGCGGCCTTCAGACAGAAGGTATTCCACTACCTGTTTCCGAGCTTGTAATATGTGAGACTAATATCGGCTCTACTTTTCATCTGTTTGGATTTGAGCAATTTCTCTGTGAAGGGGCTCGACATCCCAGCAAGGTTCTACTATGTGTTCGCCTGGGCCTGAATTATTTTATTATATTATTATGTTATCAGCAACAACTTTGTTGCTGTAAGTTTGAACCTGAGTGGGCACACAACCTCCATTACTGGTGGCTACATCCCACCTAAGTTTATTTATTTATTTATTTATTTGAAATACCCTCAGTACCATACGGCATTATAGAGGGGAGTGGTTATACAATGTAGTAAAACGTAGAAATATGAGCACAATATTACAGAAGGTTGCTAGTTATACAGTGTTAGCTAAGGCATCCTGAAGTAAACGGTGATCATCGATTAGTGCCAGTGGTGAGGGCAGTTGATTCCACTCGTCGGATGTCCGGGGTAAAAAGGAATGAAAGTAGGTTTTCGTTCTGCAGAATGGTATTCCAACCTTGAGGGCGTGATCCATGCATGATGACACGTACTGTGGGGGTGAAATAAGTTCTTCGCGTAGATAAGAATGGTGGAAAAATATATGAAAAACGCGAAGATGAAGTGCTCGATGACGGAACGCAAGGGATGACAGACCTAGACTAGATTTCATGCTGGCTATGCTTGCAGTTCTGTTGTAGTTAGAAAGAATGAATCGACAGCAGTATTTTGGACCATCTCAAGTGAGTGCGTTAAGTTCTGGTGATAAGGATCCCATATCGATGCAGCGTATTCGGGTTTAGGTAAAACTAGTGTTTTGTACAGCAAAATCTTCAGCGATGATGGTGCTTTAGCAAAGTTACGACGAAATGTATCCAAGTGTTTTGTTGGCGTTCTTAACGACATGTGTGGCATGAGCAGTCCAGGTAAGGTCATTAGTTATGTGAACACCGAAGTATTTATAAGAGTGCACGGAGTCTAGAGACAAACCGCAAAGGTGATAAGAGGGCAAGTTATTAGTTACTCGAGACACACGCATGAATTTGCACTTGTTAACATTAAGGTCCATTAGCCAAGATTTACACCAGGTTGAGATGGAGTCGAAGTCGGATTGTAGCTTTTGTACGTCGGCTAGTTCATTACGCTTGTTAAGGATGCTACTTATGTTGCAAAACAATACCTGTATGTTTAACTGACGTGTTTCACTTCCCCTCCCGTTTTCCTAGCTAGTGTCATGTATTGACGCTCCATTGTGGCAAGCATGTGTATTCTGTGGCGAGGCAGACTGGACTGTACTATCAGTGGTGGCTATATTATGTTGCGGCACTGCGCCGTGGAAAGCATCTGTTTTTGGTGGCATGATAATCTCAACTATGCTATCAGTGGAGGCATTGTAGGCGTATAATTTATCATTCACTGTCATTTTGTTGTAGCGCAACTGAAAACTAGGGGAGACTGGCAGACTTTTGGCGAAATTAACTAGCTTAGTTATGGCAGTACGCGTGGCGGCGGAAAAATCTTCGGACACTGTTATACGCTTATCTTTAAGTTTACTGCGTGTCGAAGGTACGCGGTCTTTTAGTTTGAAGTTGTTGAACTTGACTATGATAGGGCGACATTTTGACGTAGAATACTGGCCGAGGCGATGTGCGCGTTCTATTGATAAGTCTGATAGGTTGTTGATGATGCCTGCGAGGGTTTCTTTCACACTGTCTTCAGTTTCCTTTCAGGATTCGCGTGAGTCAGGAATGCCTCGGAAAAGCAGGTTATTGCGCCGCGATATGTCCTCGAGTTTTTCGCGACGAGGTTGCAAAAAATCATGCTGCGTTGACAGGGCTTGTAGGGAATTTTAAATGTGGGTTGCTTTTACAGCAAAATGATCTAGCGCTTCTGTTTTCTTTTCCAGGGTGTCCAACCTTTCTTGAATGCGGCCAATTTTGTTCTCTACGTTTTTTTGGCTGGTTTTTATGGCTTTCATGGCTGCGGAAAGCTCAGCCTGATTCTTTGCCGATTGAACAGAACGTGCGTGCACATCCTTAAGAAGGTTAAAAACGGCAGCCATTTGTTCGGAAGGCTCGCTCGGAAAAGACAGGCTTTCGAGCGCGGATTCAGAGCGAGTGTTGGGTCCTGAGTTTGTTTCTAGATCCCCAGAACGCAGTAGCAGGAACAGCATTGAGAAGCACTCAAAAACAACCTCAAGAAACACTTGTGGGCACGGGAGCAACAGCATGCACCGATTACTGCTTTTCTAAGCATGGAATGAAAAATGCCTAAATACCTGTGGAATGCAGAAGCGCGGTGCGTGACACATGATGTCAGCGTTGCTCTCGTGCCCACTGAAGATGTTGTCGGGTTTCCGGTCGTTTAAATAGCCGGTGGGAGCGCACGACATCGTAAAAGATGTTGGTGCGTAGTAGGCCGTGCGCAGTGATGGTAGGAAAACCGGCCGCAGGTGGTCATCAGGGAGCACCAATCTGAGGGTATCTTTTGAAGGTGACAGCGGAGGAACCGGGCTGGATGATACGGCCTGGGCCGATGTCGAAGTGCACAGGAGCAGGAATGCCAAGAATGCCTGCGGAATGCATAAGCGCGGTGCGTGAGACATGCTGTCAGCGTTGCTCCCGTGACGCCACACGACTACAACCACTTCTAGACAGCACTTCACAGCCCCATATTATAGTCGGCGATTTCAATGCGAATCACAATTGCTGGAGAAGCGCGGTAACGAACGCTCGTGGTCGGGATATTGCCACATTCTTGATTAATGCAGGTATTGTTATTCTCAATAACGGGGCGCCGACATTTTTTTTCGCGGAACTGCCTACAGCAGCGGTCTGTACCTTGCATTGGTATTGAGGCGTGTCTCATCATACACAACTTGGTTTGCTGATGTTGAAACTGACGGCAGTGACCACGGACGAACGTATGTACAGCTTCACTGGTTTGGTCGTCTCTCACGTGCCAAGTTCGCTGCACTGAGTGGAATTCTTTGCGAAGCGTTTTGAAACGATCTCTGAGTGTTTCACTACCCCAGAAGATGTCGAGCAGTGCAGGATTGCGGCTATGCAAGGGTGATCGTGTAGCATTTCACAACACCTCCCATAACATAACACCAATAGATGTGCTCTATGCACTACATGCGATTTGGCGACGTGCGGAAGAAAATACCACAGGACGTAAGGTGTCTCGGATCTCCGTGTTCTCGGCGTGCACAAGTAAAGTTCAGCGCTATTTGGGAAAACTTGGTAGACAGCAGTGGCGGTCATTTTGCAGCAGGCTTGGTGCCCGGAAACCACTCTCAGGGATCTGGCGCATCCTCCCACCGTTGCTGTCTCTTCCAGAGCAACAGCACCCTTTCTGCGCATTGGGACTTTTTCTGCACCGGAAAGCTCTTGAGGTTGTGGAGAATTTCTGCGTGCGAAATGGTGGAAGCACATCTGTGCTCTTACCCTGGATCATCGTCTAGACCTTCCATTCAAGCAGCACGAACTCAAAGCAGTGCTTTCTGCTTATAAGCATTCTCCTTCCCCTGACCTCTGTGGAATTACCTGCAGTTGCTCCGTGTCCTGGTTTCGAAAGCAGAAGCTCTTTTAAACTGGTTTAATCACGCTTGGGTCACTGCCAGTGTTCCAGATCGATGGAAAAGAGGCGGTATTGTAGCTCTATTCAAACCAGAAGAACCGCCCCTGACATGACATCATACAGACCTGTAGATTTCAGCAGTTGCATTGACAAAACATTGGAAAGCATGATATTAACACGTCTTGATTGGTTTCTGTAAACGTGCACTCTATACCCAGACGAAATGACAGGATTCCGTAGAGTTCGCTCCATAACGACAGTGTAAATTTTCTGGTATCGACGGCAGAACACGAGAAACGTGGCCACAGACTGACCGCTCCTCTCTTCCTTGATATCAAGGGCACAATCGACAAAGCTTTGCACGATGCAATCATCGACGCCCTCGAGAAATGCGAAATTTTCGGACGCCTAGCTACATCAGTAGATTGCAAATTATCTGAAGAACCGCGCCTTCTACATGGTAACTGATCAAGATGACATGAGAGGTCACTTTGTTATCCGTGGTATTCCTCAGGGAGGAGTGCTTAGTCCAACATTATTCTATCTCGTGCAAATCAAAGAACTACAAACACAATGTCGGCTTCCGCGTGCGCAGACATCTGCATATGGGCATCAACTGTGGCATGTCCACAAGTGCAAGAGAGAATGCAGCGTCCAGTGTCTATATTGTCTACCTACTTGCGTCGTCAGGGGCTTGAGCTATCACCAACTAAAAGCGTCATGTTAGTTTTTGCACGATCGTTGATGGTGTGGTACCCTATCGCAATTGGCGGCCAAGCGATTCCATATATCACACGCTATAATTTATTGGGTGTCACTATAGACCGTGACCTCTCCTGGAAGAAGCGCGTCTCTTCGCTCAGATAAAAAAACGAGAGTTTTGCAAGTATTACAGGATTACAGCTTGCAAATCCTGGAGTCCGCCTGAGCGATCTTTCCTTTGCCTGTACCAGGCGCTGGAAGTCGGTTATGTGAAGTACAGTGCGCCTGTTCTTTCGTCGATTAGACTGACCTCCCTGAGAACACTGGAAAGCGCTCAGGCTTGTGCTTTCGGGTTTGTTTAGGAATAGCATGGAAGGCCTCGAAATAGGGCACATTTTATGAGGATCGCGCCTGCCCAGCCCGTATTTATTTAGAACAGCAGCCACTACGAGTGCATTTGCGACACCAGACTTGGAATCACCGCCGCCCCCTGGCAAATATTAGTAGTCTGTCCAGAAGCAGCCCATATTGGCGTTGTCTTTTAAGACAATTGGCGTTATCATATACCTACTCAGCCGCTTATACCTCAGAGCATGTTTTGTCGACCGATCAGTAACGAACACTTCTTCAGCATAAGCGGTTATTTTGCCTGGGAGCACCTTCAGCCATCGCTTCAGCCTCATGCATAGAACATCATCCACGGCCACCGAAATGGCAGGCATACAAGAGGCTTTGCGCTACATTGGCCAGCAGACCGCAAATCATTGGAGTGTAAAGTGTGACTCAAGACCCGCATTGCAAATAATAAAAAACGACACCAAGTACATGCGCGAAGGTAGGCAGACCAGTTGTAGTTGTGCTAGTTGAGGCGTTCCAGCGCGGAAACACCATTAGGCATGATTGGAGTTCCAGCCATTGAGGTATAGCGGAACATGAGAGCGCTGATGCGGAAGCTACGCTGGCTCATCCTGATCGGGGTTCCTTTCAATTCAAATTCTTAAGAAGGGACCTAACACCCTTACTGACTCATTCAGTGCAGGCTGCCATGCAAAGACGTCCAATGATGTGAACCATCCGCAGTACCGCATCTCTGGGCTTCATGGTTGTTCACGACTTCACCTGTCATCAAATGTTATGCGACGTCAAGGAACTCTGCTCCACCAGCTGCGGCTCGTAGTGTACGCAAAACCTACCTATACAAGATTAGATTAGGAGCTAGCCCTAACTGTCTCAACTGCAACCATCCAGAGACAATTCATCGCATTATTTGCGAGTGCTCCCACTACATTGATACGAGGAGGGCCTTAGAAAATACTATGGGAGATTCGCATGGAGGACCTCTCATAGAAAAGTATTTCACGCGCCAGGGCGAGCCTAACTCTCAGCAGGTTTGCAATGAAGGCTTTCTCAGGTTTTCTCTGAAATAGGCCTCGATTATCGCCTCTGACACTTAATTGCGTGTGCTGTGTTGTGCGCGTCAACACCGTGTACAGCGCGCTATGAGTACACAGGTTTGTGCCGGGATGTGAGAGTTCTTAGAGCCCTTCCCTGCAAGCGTGCGCGGTGTGTGTGCGAGTGACCTGTGCGTGCGGGTGCTTGTGCGTGTGCGTGTGTGCGTGTGTGTGTGTGTGTTTGTGTGTATGTGCGGAAGACATATGCTCCACGAGTAAGACAAGCGCTCCATGTGCTACATGTAGTCACGTTAAGTGAGTGCCAACCAGAATGTGCGGGGTCTCCTCAAGCTCTGACCACTCGAATCAATTCTTTGCATTATGACATTATTACCCTTCTTTCACACCCTCACTCTTCATTTACTCCCCTTTCCCTCTTCCCCAGTGTGGAGTATCAGGCTAGGGTCTCTGTCACAACTTCGTGCACTTTTGCGTGCGCTCCCAGACACCCTTAGAGCGTGTGGGGGTAGCGGTCTCGGTAACAAAGGAGATGCCCTAAACTCAGCGTGGGAGGCTCAGCCGAAGACCAGCTAGCAAGTGACAAGGAGGTTGGTCGTTTGGTGCCCAGCTTTCGCCGGTCGCAAGTGAGAGAATGGGTCGGAGCCAAAGGTTCACAAAACAAAACAAAGTTCATACAGCGAAGAGATGATACAGAGGCTTTCACAATCACTCGTACGAGCACATTTTCACATGTAATAAGGAGCCTAAATAAATTATGAAGGAAAGAAGTGTGAAGAAGACGACGTGAATTCACCGAAGAATAAAGATGAAGAACAAGCATTCGGTGATGTGGAGAGAGATGGTTGGTGGAGAAGCATTCGGTGAGTTGGAGAGACTTGATTGGTGGAGAAGAAAAGAAGGAGAAGACGACGACAAGGCTTACGTCGACTAACGCCAAGGCTATAAAAGGGCGATGGAGAGCAAAGCAAGGCAGAAAAAAACAGAAGCGGAGGCTCCGGCGGGTCAGGGACGCTTCGGCTGGAAGATAACGACGCCGGCTAATGCTCCGGTGAGCTCGCGTTCTACGCCTTCGCATCGTGGACTTCCTGCCATGCCTGAGCCTGTTCCGGGGCGTCAACGGAGGATGCTACCACCTGCTACGGCCAGGGGTTTCCCCAGCATTGTTGCCGCCCATTCGAATGGTGGCCCCAACGTCAACAACACCGGCATCACCTCCACGGGCACTTGGACCAGGAGCTTATACGACGCAGCCAGCTTAAGAATAAAAATACAGACGACCCGGGATCACTGCTACCAGCGACTACAATTAGCGTTCTACTGTCGGCGTTCGTGCTCACGGTTCGTTCGGTGCGGCTGCTGCGTTGTATGGATTCAGTAGCCGGCGTCGAGGCGGCGTTCGACGTACTTGAGCTGGCGTCGCTGGCGACGTCGCCGGCTGCGTCGTATAAGCTCCCGGTCCAAGCGCCCGTGGAGGTGATGCCGGTGTTGTTGGCGTTGGGGCCACCACCCGGATGGGTGGCACCCCTGGCCGTAGCAGATGGTAGCGTCCTCCGTTGACTCCCCGGAACAGGCTCAGGCACGGCAGGAAGTCTACGATGCGAAGCCGTAGAACGCGAGTTCTCCGGAGCATTAGCCGGCGTCGCTCTCTTCCAGCCGAAGCGTCCCTGATCCGCCGGAGCCTCCGCTTCTCTGCTTTTACTCCTGTGCCTCGCTCTCACTCGCCCTTTTATAGCCTCGGTGTTAGTCCACGTAAGCCTTTTCGTCGTCTTCTCACTCTTCTCTTTTCCACCAATCAAGTCTCTCCACCTCAAAGAATGCTTGTTTATCTTATTTATTATTCGGTTAATCCACGTCGTGTTCTTCACACCTCTTTTCTTCATAATTTAATTTAGGCTCCTAATTATATGTGACACACATACGAAGAGATTTTCAAGTACAATGCAACTCGTGCAAAGTAACACTTGACAGAGATTACAATTCAACAAAAGCTCTGCACCTGAAGTGCACTAATACAGAAAGAGAGAGACAAACAAACAAAAAACAATTTATTCACCGGGCACTGCGACAGTCCGGCGACCTGAAGAGCACGACGGGGGCCGATCCGCAGGGTGGCGCACGTTACCTCGCTGGTCCGTAGCTGGGCGAGTGGTGTTCCCCCGGGACTAGAGCGGGCCCGCTTGTCAGAAGCTTAAGCGGCGGCTCGGGAAAACAGGCAGCGGTTTAAGCGCCTCATTTATAATCGCAGTCCGCGTCCGTTTGTTCTTCGCGCCAAGGCAGGCATGCACATACACGCAGCTTCAAAACTCCTTCTCGCGCCGGGCGCGCAACCCCATTGTTCGAGCGCGGTGACTGCCTTCGAGAAATTTCTTGTTCCTTCTTCGATGCGAAGACGCTGGCTAGAAGGAGAAGGGGAGAGGGCATCACTTTAGCGCGGTCAAAGTCACGCCCTCTCCGTCGACGTTGAGTAGAAACTAATGTTGTAGCGTACGGCAGCCGAGCGGCCGCACCAAAGAACCAGCGAAGACCGGTGCAGGACAAGGAATCAGCGTTTATTTGTCTGACGCTTCTTTTATACGCAGCGGTTGCTTATCCGCTGCCGCTATCAGTGCGCGTCATGGCAAAGTGACGCGTCATGCACTTCACGCTATCACATTCCTTCCCTCCAAGATCTTCGCCTCCACTCATTAGCTGCAGTGACGGAAATCGTGGGAGGCATATCGGTCTGGTGGTTTCCGGGCGCGCTGGCTTCTGCGCAGTGTTGTTGGTGGAGAGTCGGAAGGCGCTTCAGCTTGCGCCTCAGGATGTGCGTTGTGAGCAGCTGGAAGCTGCAATTCTTGCCCGTCTTGTGGTGGCGGGGTCGGGGTTGGTGCATCATCGCGAAGAGGGGGTACTGCCGCGTCCGCGTCATGCTGCGCCTCTTGTGGTGGGGAGGGGAGCGTCTCCTGATGACGCTCAAGGTCGTCGGTGTCGGGTCGTCTCGGGGCTTCCGCCCCGGTGTCCAGTCCTGCATACTAGAAAGAGCTGCGCGATCGCAAATGATCAATATGAACGTACCGAACTGTGTTCCGAGTCTCTGCGAGATAGGTCACAGGGCTGACTAGCCGCACTATACGCCCTTCCGTCCATGACACCTTCTCTTGCCGGACAGTCTTCACGTACACCCAGTCTCCTTCCTTAAACGAACGGAAAGTTGATCTCCGTTGGTCATGCTGCTGCTTTAGCCCTTCTTGCCTACTCTGCATGTCATTCCGAAATGATGGTCTTAGTAATGACAGTTTAGTGCGTGGAGTTCGTTTCAGAAACAGTTCAGCCGAACACTTGCCAGTTGCCGTGTTAGGGGTTGTCCTATACGCCAGCAGGAAGTCGTCCAGTCTCTCCCGCATCGATCTGTTGTTACCTCCCTTGTTGTCGTGCAGAAGCTGCTTACGAAGAATCCTTTTTACAGTTTGCACCGACCTTTCGGCAGCCCCGTTGGACTGCGGATGGTATGGCGGGCTGTACGTGCGTCGGATGCCACAGGCATCGAGGAAGTCCTGGAACTGCTGCGCTGAAAACTGGGGGCCGTTATCAGAAACCAGTTGTTCAGGGTATCCGTAAGCAGCAAACAGACTTCGCAAGCGCTCGATAGTTTTCGCGGCTGTAGTAGAGCGCATAGGAAACACTTCGATCCACTTTGAAAACGAGTCCACGCACAAAAGAAATGTCGTTTTTTCAAAGTCAAAAAAGTCCACATGCACTCGCTGCCAGCAGCGGGCGGCAACCAGCCATGGCTCGAGTGGAGAACGGGGAGCGCTATTTTGCATTTGTTGGCGAATGCTACACGTTTTTACCGTGTTTTCTATCTCTGCGTCTAGCCCTGGCCACCAGAGCAAGCTACGTGCGAGCATCTTCATGCGTGAAGCACCGGGGTGTTGCGTATGCAACAGACTCAACACTGCATTTCTCATCTTTGTTGGCACAACAACACGACTGTCCCATGTGACGCATCCCGCTTCCAGCGACAGCTCCGCACGTCTGTTATAGTACGGTACAAGTTGAGCATCTTTGATTTGTGCTGGCCATCCTTCAAGCGTATATCTGTAGACTTTGCTGAGAATGCCGTCATACTTGCTAGCTTTGGCAACGTCTTTAGCTGTCAGTGGCGTAGTTTCAAAAACAGCGAGCGTATGTGTCTCATCGACGCTGTTTTCGGTTGCAACAGGCAGTCTGGACAGCGCGTCCGCCACTTCCATTTGAGATCCTTTCCGATATCTCAAGTCGTAGCGATAAGAAGCCAGGATTAACGCCCACCGTTGCATTCGAGCAGCCGCCAAAGGTGGGACCTGCTTCCGTGGCCCTAAGATGCCTAGTAATGGTTGATGATCCGTGAACAACGTGAATGCCCTTCCATATAGGTAACGATGAAACTTCTTGAGAGCAAAGATTATTGCCAGCGCTTCTCGCTCGATCTGGGCATAGCCGCGTTCAGCTTGCGATAACGTCCTGGAAGCAAAAGCGACAGGCTTTTCTTGCCCACTGGGAAGTATGTGAAAAAGAACCGCGCCGAGCCCATACTGCGACGCATCACAGCTTAGAGCCAAGGGTTGCTTCGGATTGTAGTAAGCAAGTACCGGACTGGTCGTGAGCAAGTTCTTTGTTTTTCGAAACGCGCGAGAACACTCGCTTGTCCATTTCCAACGCATGCCCTTCTTCAGGAGCTCGTAGAGCGGCGCAGCCACAGTCGCCAAGTTCGACAGGAACTTGGAGTAGAATGTTACCATTCCCAGGAAAGACTTCAGTTCAGTACCATTTGTAGGCTCCGGTGCACGCTCTATTGCCCTTGTTTTCGATTCCAGTGGCTTTATTCCATCCGCTGAAATTATGTGGCCCAGATAGCGGACTTCACTGCAAAAGAGCTTGCATTTTTCCATGCACAGCGTCACATTGTGCTCCTGCAATCGTGTCAAAACTTCTTCCAGCCTTTTCCGACATTCATTCTCACTTGAACCTCCAATGATGACATCATCAATATAACACCCTACTTGAGGGATACCCTTGAGAAGCCCGTCCATGAGCGACTGGAATATGGCAGGCGCACTGGCAATGCCGTAACGGAGCCGCTGGTACTGGTAAAGGCCTTGGTGGGTGTTTATAGTTAAAATCGCCTTTGCATCGTCGGCAAGTTCTACTTGCTGGTAAGCGGCAGCAAGGTCTAGGACGCAGAATACTTTTGAGCCTGTCAATGCTGTGAACAAATCTTCTGGCAAGGGAAGAGGGTAGTGCTCAGTCAGCAGCACAGGGTTCACCGTGACCTTGTAGTCACCGCACAACCGCACTTTTGCTCCTCCGTCTTTCGGTACCACTACCAGCGGAGTCGCCCAATCGCTTCTGGTGACCCTTTTCAGTACCCCCGCCCGTTCCAAGGCGTCTAGCTCTTCGGACACAGCTTGCTTCAATGCAAAAGGCACGGGACGGGCCTTGCAAAATACTGGCTTGCTGTCTGGCTTCAAGAGGACCTGTGCTTTGTAGCCCGTTATCAGCCCCATCTGCGGTGAAAACAAAGCCTGAAACTTCTTAAGTTCCTCCACGGCGTCGTCTAGCTGTATAGCATGGACTTCCTGCCAGTTTAATTTCAGCTTCCTCAGCCAGTTGCGGCCGAGCAGACACGGCAACACTTTCCCACCGTCATCTACTATCAGAACAGGTAGAACGTCAGTTTGATTAGCGTGCTCAACACGCACATCAGCCGACCCTACGACCGGCACTAGTTCTCCTGTGTACGTTCGTAAAGGAACCGTAGCCGTCGTTACTGTCAGATGGGGAAACTTACGAAGAAAAATTGACTTCGGCATGACGGTGACGGACGCCCCTGTGTCGATTTGCATCCTTAAGGCCTGTCCTTCCACCAGAACTGTGACATAGTATGCAGACTTATTTGTTGTCATACTGTATATTTCTTGCTCTTCGTCAGACTCATCGGCCGAGTTATCTATCGAATTCAGCGCGTTCGGTTTGCCTGTGCGCTGCCTGCACTTTGATTTCAAGTGACCTTGCTCTCCGCAGTTATGACACTTGTACTTGCGATATCGGCAATTATTGGCCGCATGGCGTTTACCGCAACGGAAGCACTCTACGGGCTCAGTCTTGCTTCAATAATTGTCCTTAGCACGGTAGCCTTGACTCAGAACATCAACTTCTAGTCCTGAGCGCCTTTGTGGTATACTTTTCAGCTCTTCTAGCTTTACTTGTTGAGTCTGGGTGGTGGCTAGTTCACGATTTAACGCAATTTTGCACGCCTCTTCGAACGTCAGCTATTCAGCGGCAACCAGCTCACGCTGAGTGTCGACGCAGCGTAGCCCGGCGACTAGCCTGTCTCTAAGCGCTTCGTCGAGAAACTTGCCAAATTCGCAAGTTTTGGCCAGGTGCATCAGCTGCACAATGAATTCGGCTACAGTCTCTTGCTCAAGTTGCAATCTTCGGTTAAATCGGCACCTTTCCGCAATCACGGCCTTTCGGGGACTGTAGTGTGTTTTCAGTAGCGCCGTGACCTCGTCATACGTTTTGCTGGCAGGGGAATTCGGAACTAGCAGGTTCTTCAATACTTCATACACTCGAGGTCCTACTACAGTCAGGAATACGGCTAGCTTCTTGCCTTCAGCCACATCATTTGCCAAGACGTAAAGCTCAAATCTTTCCAAGTAGGACTCGAAGCTGTCGCTCCTTTCGTCAAAAGTATCAATTTTTCCCACCTTCGCCATTGCAGCATCCGCCAGGCAGTAGTCTTCAGCAGCAACCGAAGAAAGCAGCCAGCCGCCTCGATCCCATCCTCGTCGCCAGTGTAATGTTGTAGCGTGCGGCAGCCGAGCGGCCGCACCAAAGAACCAGCGAAGACCGGTGCAGGACAAGGAATCAGCGTTTATTTGTCTGACGCTTCTTTTATACGCAGCGGTTGCTTATCCGCTGCTGCTATCAGTGCGCGTCATGGCAAAGTGACGCGTCATGCACTTGACGCTATCACAGAAACTAGTCTGACATTCTAGAGTAATCGACGCTGCGCGCGGCCATGCCTCCCTCGGCGCCACGCCGGCGGGCTTTGTGGAAAGGCTAGTACCACTCGCAACGTTACGCGCTCTCCTTAGCTCCTTCTCTTTGATTTTTTTTTTGTTTTATTTTACCGCGCGTGGGCCCGATTGCTTACTCGCAGCGCCACTTTTTCGGGGATGCGCGAATTTTGCGACAGTCTTTCAAGCGAAGCGTTAACAGTACAACGAAATTAAACGATCCTGACTGTGTTTGGCTTCAAAGACTGTTCCCTTCATTCTGGACCAGATATATTTCATGAGTAGTACTTATGAGTGAGCCAGTCGCTGTCCTATTCCTAGCAATCAACTCAGTCGCGAATTTGTGCTTGTATTGTGTACTTAATTTGTACCTCATCCGGGCATGCCATTCCTCTCCAATTTTCTTCTAGGTGAGATGTTCGCAAGGCCACTTGCCTGTTTTTTTTTCCTGTTCTTGCGCTTGCATATCGATACCTCGGTATATGTTCTGCGAATTCAGTATATTATTGTCTCTAACTAAAATGCGCCTTTTTCAGCCGGCTGTGTGGAGATGGGTCGTATCGCTTTTTTTTCATTTCCGATGTTCTGCTGTATTTGTGCTACCTAGCCGTTAATCTTATAGTTACAGTATTCTGAGCCCTAGCATCAGCCACATATCGCTACGATGCGTTGAATACTACCCGCATGACTAAAATTTTAACCAATAGCTATTTCGTCTCTGTTCACAGTAAATATGTATTTAAGAATAACAATTGCAGCAGGACATATATACACCTGTCTGCTGGGCACTTTGCAATTACTATAATTGGAGGACCTTCAAGAATCTTGTTCTTGATCGTATTAGATGGCGTTATGCAGCTGCTCCGCGATTTACCCGCTTGCCGTCTAGAGATATTATGCACCAAACTGCTGCACCACCACTTTCATCGCGAATAGTTTCGCGTGTATGCTGGAATCCAGCCCTCAGCTTCAACCTCAAATATTACAATAAAGCCAATTCACTACAGTATAACGTATTTAAGAAATACCTTTGCGACTGTTGCTGAATCGTTTGGACATCGACTCCTAAGGTCCCAGGACACGAGTCAATGACGACCGCGACGGACACACGTCTACGGAGGCGAAAGGCAAGATGGCCGATTACTGAGAATTGTCAGTGTATGTTGAACACACACGGCACAGTCGATTTTGATAGTTAATTATTTTAGGGGTATAACGTCCCAAGCAGCTTTACGCTGTAAAAGATGCCATAGTGGTGGGGATGCAGATAATTTCGACCACCTGCAGTTCATTCACGTGCACTGATATCGTGTAGTACACGGCGGTCTAGAATTTCTCCCCCCAAAAAATGCGGCTGCTACAGCAGGGATTGAGCCAGCATCGTTCGGGGCAGCAGCCGCGCACCATAGCCACTGAGCCACTACAATCGAGCCGACTTGATTGTGGAGCCCTTCTCCACCGCGTCTTTCGTAGTCCATATCACTTAGCGACGTTAAGCCGTATGCAGCATATTGCTGATATAAATTTCACGTTCTGAACAAGACATAGTGTCCCTACTGCACTTTAGCGAAAAGCTCGTATCGATTATTCATGTATAAATACCAACAAGAGTATGCCTGCTGTAGTGTGTTGATGCCGACCTGCCTTCTTTTTGTAACCTCAGCTGTATATTAAAGGTTGCATATTGTGTCAGGGAATAAATTGTTTTGTTTTGTATTTATTTTATTTTTACAGTGTTCACTACTCCCACTTAAGTTCTCTCTGAAACTGGACAGGGTAGACACTGCCCTACTGAATTTGAGACAACTCAGAAGCCAATGGTTCCATTCCTTTAGCCGTTCTCTATTCCCGTTGAGTTCGTGCACTAGCGGTTCGTCGACCTTCAAAATGCCCATGCGTAACCGGTATTAGATGATGTGCTTCACAAATCCTCAGCAACAAAAGATCCCACTTTTTAGATTTCCGCTTTTAAAAAAATAAAACTTTCGAATTCGCCGTCATGTAATTATTGTTGAGGCTCCTAGTTTGTGTCTTTTTCCTAAAATTTGAAGAAACAAATAAACTGATTCCGTTATTTTTCAGTTAATTCGACTTTTTTTTCACAACCCCAAGCGGTGAGGAATTGCATCCAAGCTCTAGCCAGGCGTGCAGAAATCAGCTCGTTTTTTATCACCATATGGCACCACTGCTGAAATATGCGAAAAAAAAAGTCGGCAAAAGAGGCCATAAAATATCCTTTTACAAGCCCGGTGTGCACGTCACACACATTTTAAAAATGAGGTTGCAGAGAAGAACGTAGTGCCGAAACTGATATGATCAACGAGGCAAGAGCAGACCCAGTTGAGACACTGCAGGAGGTACTAAGGTAGCATATTACTGTTAAGTGTTGCGCAAACATCGAATGCCTTATATCAGCTTTGACGCTGTGCAAGGTATCGACAACATTATGTTAGAATCTTCCAACTAAAGGATTTTCCTTTGCGCGATCACATCGGCTCCCTCGTTCACTGAGAGTTTACGTATACGAAAATTTTTGTGCATATCCGTGCATAGACGTCGCAATTTTCTTTGAAATTGCCACCCCGAAAATACTTACATCGTTTTCAGTAGGGCTTCAGCATATTTCTGTTTTTTTCTTTTCTTCTTCTTCTCGCTAAATCTATTCATGGAATTATTGTTTCGGGTCCGCGCTTGGAGAGATTTCTTCCACCGTTTACGGTAAGAGACGATGGTTGTCACGCAAGGGCATGATTCCTTTCTCTTCATTGTCTGTTTTAGAAAGGGGAACTGTGAAAATGGGGCTATTTGAGCTGTTTCAGCGTGAAACAATTCGGTGTGATAAAGATGTGTAAAGGTTTATCAGGATTTTAAAACAACACTGTAGCTCTATCTGGTTCTTTTTATTTTTGATAACACTGCGGAGTCGGCTGAAGAAAGAATCGATATATATATATATATATATATATATATATATATATATATATATATATATATATATATATATATATATATATATATATATATATATATATATATATATATATATATATGAATCAAGAAATAAATCGCTTTGCGACATTTTGGGCTATTTCTGACTTGGAATTATTTTGGCTCCTTATGAACCTTAGAAACAACATGCATGTTGGATATGACGATACACAAAAGCCTTCTATACTGCCAATTTTACCTGATTTGTGGCCGCTGGTAGTCTACGTGTGAAATGCCTAAAACTCTTAAAAACATTCCTCAAAATAGTGTCCAAGTGGGAGGTGCCAATTTAGATGATCTGTGATCTAAGCCCCAAGGAATTTTAAAGCCGATTAATATAAATGTCTTATGCCGGTTGTAAAAAAAAAGATATATCGCAAATTTGTCTTCTTTTAGGATATAAATACCATTCATCTACTAATGTTAAGACACATGAGCCATTGTTTGCACCAGTGCGTGATCTTTAGATTGAGCTTCAGCTTGAGTTAGCCCACTGCTGAGTTGGCTGTTGAGCAAAAACCGCAGTCATCTGCACATTGTTTCCGCTAACTTGTGAATCAACCCCATATACTATGCACGCTATTTGCTATGTTGTACTTGCTACTTCGTTACAATTACCACCCTTGTTCACTAGTGCTAGGATCATTCGATATGTAGGCATAAGGACCCAACTTTCTTTATTTAAACGTGCTCTTGAACTCTCTTCTCCGCGGTACGGTTAATATTTCTCTTTTATATCTCTGAAAGTCTTCAAAAATAAAATATACATCCGCATTGTGTGTATTACACCAATGTACAATATGTGTTCTTCAACTCATAAGTGCGGACGCTCGCGCTACCTTCTTTGTAACAAATGGAGAAGTGTGTATTCCAATAATCTTAGATTCAGGGCCCGACCTGTATGTCGGTCTGAGTGCCATTCTTACATATGTAACGCTCAGTTACTATTCTACAAACTATACATTACCAACACCGCCCGTAAGGTGTGTTATTTTTATATTAAGATAGCGTTTTATTCAAAAGTTTCATAAAAAGCCTTCTGCACAAAAAAGAGATTCTTTTTAGTGTCAGTCTGTAACAACTGTCTAAGAGAATGACAGATCGCAACAGAGTAAAAAAAATCTGATCAAATAGACTTAAATGTGTATTTTTTTGCGTTTGAGGCTCAAAAATTATCGAATAGGCAGAACATCAGTAGCCGCGCTACTCTTTCAATACGTGCACATAAGCCTAGTGGCGATGGCCGCCTCTATAATGCGGCGTTTTGAAACGCATCAGTTGAAACGCATCTCCCAATCACTCGCATTCAGGAGTGCAAAAAACGCCGCCAGAAGTGACATACATCTTCAGGCACCATTGTAGAGAGAAGCAAGTATTCCACCACAATTTGACGCGCTGGTCTCAAGCTAAATTGGGCGCTCTATGGCCTCCATTGGACTCAAGCATTTCATTACACGGCTAGTTTGCTGTCATCAATTCGCACAGTTTCCTTTTTTTTTCTTGGAGAAAGAGGGCATTACAGATATCATTATCTTTCGGATTTACGTTGATCACAAAGTGACACTCTTATTTCTTCCAAAAGCCGTGAGATCTGCGAGTCTCCGAGACTAAGAGAACCGCAAGTCCTTCTTAATTTCATCGCACATAACAACCAAAAGTGACTTTTTTGAATTTCTATTGCATATTTTGCCATGTGTTGCTGTCACTGCACAGGTGTAGAGGAGATAATCGGAAGAAAATTCCGCATCGGAAACTAAGACTACTTACATGTGGGAATCCGAAAGTATTACTGTACCTGACTGCACTGTTTACACCTGATGTTTGTAAATGCATTAAGTGCATTCTGCGAGTTCTGCGTGGCCCCGCCCTGAACGCTGTGTGACGAAAGGTTGCATAACAATTTTGATACGAATGTCTTGGAAGGCTTATAGCTACCGGTGCATATGTCGTTGGTTCGAATGCCTGTTACAAGCGAGACGCCATCTTGACTAGCACATCTCAGCTGTATGCAAGGAGAAATCGTATGCCACCATCCGGAGCGCTGTATGGTGAACGGTTGCTTCGCAATTTTGGTGTGATTTCGACCGCATGAATGACGCCCCGTTAAGGTCGGCCACTGGGGAGTGTATACTTACGAACGAAATGCATATGACTTTTTGACTTTTTGAAGTGGCGGTGCACAGCGAGCTGCGTGCGTCATGCGGCCGCTTGATGGCATGACGCTATTTTTTTTGCCATCGCTGGTATTTTATGTGCCGTCTGCTGGTACGCACGCACACACACCCATTCACACACGCGTGCCACCGCCGGCTTTTCTGGCTTAGGACTAGTAATGTTTTTGCATTAGCATCAAATGAGGAACAGAAAGGTTTGACCAAATTAAACATTTTATTTGCTCTGTTTCAAGCTTTATTACCTTGGGCCTAGAATACAAAATAGACCCAATGTTGCGTCACCTAACAAATCAAATATTATTTGTCATTTTCAGCTAATTAGAGCACTGTGATATGGTTTATTTTTTCACAATCGATTAACGCTGCAGATTCTTCTATATATAACAACTTCCCGCTGGGAGTGACAAATGTTATGAAACTTGTCTTTGCATTCCTGTGTGATGACCACTTGATCCCTCGATTCTCTAACGCGTAGTTCGCAGGAAAGTGATACTTCAAGCACGGGTGCATCATTCCGATGTCCTGAAAAAAGGAAATAAAGAAAGGTAATGCCATAACTTTTTCCTAAAAACAAAAATCTCCGGTCGTGCTCTTCTCTTGGGCTATCCAGAATGCATGGAATGAAAAGATCTTACTGCATATATTTATTAACATTGTAACTCACGGATAACAAGAATGTTACACCGTGCTTCCTTAATGAAGTTTCTGAGGGCTCCCATCCTTCGTCACTGATGTTAGATTTGTGAAATCGCGGTACCATGTGTTTTAGGAAAGAGATCTTACATACTTATAAACTAGTGTTCTTCTCTAGTTGGTTTTGCAGCCCTCGACTTAGACAAACCTTAGGGAATCGCCTACTCCTATTGAACTCTATTAGGACGCTACTTTTCAAAACAGAGAACATGCTTTTGCAATATTATGCCTCTCTGTTTCGTCTTACTCATTCCATGTTCTTTTTATTTGGCTGTCCATAATGGCGGCGATTTCACAGAAGTGCTCCTACAGCTTCCATGCAATCTTCCTTTTGCAGACAGAGCTGGAGATGTGGGCGCCACTGTGCAATGTTAGGCGGTAGCTTTCTGTCAATGGCTTTTCTTGACTAGCCATTCTGAACTTGTTTTTTTTTCACTTTCAAATTATGAAGAAGCAAAGGCTCGCCGGATGGCTAGCAACTGCCTTTGACAAGTAGGCGTTTTCGGTGCGGCCGCTCAGGTACGGTGCCAACAGGTTGCCTTCCTTGTGGAATACTTCCCTTATGGGGATTAGGTGACGCATATGGGTAAAGTCGTGTTTCTGACTGCCTGCATGACGCAAGGCTTTTGTGATTCGATTGCTTGAAATGACAATTATAGTTATCTTAAAGCATGACTTCAGAATAAAATGAGACCAAACCCCCTCACCTCGGCACTGCAAGCTGTTTGGTTTGTGCTGACGTTTTTACAACTCATAGAAAGACTAGGATTTATATTGGGCCCCATAACAGTCGAAAATAGTTGCTAGGAGGATATGGCCTACTCAGAAACAATATATCACCTTTCAGCTAGTTCTTTTTATAGAAAGGCCGATGTGGTGGAGTCCGTACGCCATGCAACGAACCCTTGAAGCTGAGGCATGGCGTTACCGCTGCAAGATCAGTAACGTTATCTGGTAAGCTTAAATCTGTTTCTTCGTGCTGCCTTTGATAAGCATTTTTGGACACTATTACGTTTTCTCGAAATATACGGTTAGTGCATCCGCCTGCCCTGCCCATCCTTGCTCTACAAACACACACGAAATAACGTACCTTTCTAAATTTGCAGAAATTTTTAAGTATGCACACACATGATATTCTGGGTGCCTGACAAAAATTGAATGAACGATTAAAAAAGGTTAAACACCGATGCTGGGGAATTGCAAATACACGTCGTTTACTTTTGTCTGATGCTCCTCAGCATAATTCTAGATAGCGCTTTGTTGAGCAATTATGCCATTTTTATTATTCATTTTATGGATACGTAGGCTTCGTTAACTTCTATGGGGGATAATTGAGAACTGATTCAGCTTTTTCTGGCAATGCATTTTCTACGTAGTAACTTTTTGAGGGACTTCAGTAAATCCAATGAACTATCATAAAACCAATGTACTAAGATCTTTGGCTGCAATACTCCAGTGCAACCGACATTCCTTGAGCGGATCAAGAATGCCCTCTTGCTGTGGCCAAGTAACCGGCCGGCACTCAGTTCGACGGGCCGCACAATGACACGAGTAAGTAAACTGGAGGCTACATTGAAATGCGTTTCTTCCTTTTTAATTCAGAAGCACTACATGCCTCACGCGAAAGAAACCCTGTCACCGGAATTTGTTCGTGTATTGTGTCCCCAGAATTCTTCAAAAAAAGGGTGTGCACATGAAGCGGTACTTCTCAGTGGACCTCATTCGAAGAAATAATTCAACGGCACGCGGGTGTGAACCGAGGCCTCTGTTTGCCAGGCAAGCACACAACGGATATGTCATGAGCGTCATTCGTCAAGCATGCTAGGCAGGCACGAAGTGAGCGCGATGTGGTTTGTACGCCGGTAAAGAGGTGTTGGGTATGTGTACTGATGTTAGAAAACAATAACATCGGAAAAAGAAAGGTGTTGACGTAATCAAAGGCTGACGTGGTGAGTGACACGTGACAGCAGTAGGTTGTAAAAAATTGCCGGCGTCATCCAGAGGTCACGTGATATGTGCCACGTGAAAACAATGACTTCCAAAAAAGTTGCTCACGTTCAAATGCGAATGCTTTCGCATTTTTCTAGGGCAGCAGGCTTCAGTGCCCTCGAAGTTTTTCTTTTTTCTACTTGGTGGTTCAGTACAAGCTCCGTCTGAATTGGCGGATGGTGACATTCCTATCACTTATTGCAGATCACTGTGCTTGCTTTTTATAGCTCCCGAGAAAGCGCTCACGCACTTCCAGACTGCGCTGAGAGCGGCTTCGGCACTTATCTTCGTGACCGCAAGCGCTAACGCTTTGTTCATTTAGAACGCATTTGCAGCGCAACAATACTGTAGCATAAGAACCCAGTCACGCGTTTCCTTTTATATTTACTGGATATCTGCAAGTGCCATAAAATAGGCCTATATTAGAGATGCGTTGCCAGAACAAACTGCATCGGTTATTTATGAACTCCTTCTAAAACTTTAAATGCACGTGATCCCCCTTCAAAAACAAAAAATGCTTAGTTTACCTTAGAAAATTATTGGTTGGGTGAAATAAAAAGACACTCTGAGAGGAGTCAGACGACGGAAAACAATATGCGGTTGTTTTCACCCTCCTTCAGTGCACCGCTTTTTTGATCCTTGACTAAAGTTGCGTGAAACTTACTTCATGTATATGTATACAGCATATATTGGCAATAATTGAACTCTCATTACCTTTGTTCAGTTTATTTCCTTAAAAGAATATTCAGAGTAGCAAAAGACTAAGACAGCATTTAAAGGTGAGGACATCACCGGCTAATTTCGTACACACACTGCAAGCGTCATCGAGAGTTTGTGCGGTATGATCCCAGAGGCAACGCGATACCGTCATTTACATTACACGAGTAGAAATTAGCACTTTTAGCTGCAGAGGTCACGCTTTTGAGCCAGTCGGCAGGAAAAGGCGAAAATTTAATTTTCTCTGCCATAAGCGGGTTTTTTCCGGCGTACAAATGACAGCGCACCAAGCAAAAGCAATTAATTCAGTGTTTACAGCCAGCAATTGTTTGACAGAGTTTTCCTGAGTGCCGTGTAACAAGGTAGAGCCATGGCTGTTAAAGCACAGCAATATCAATAGCGTCGTTGTCCAGAAACCCGGTCAACTATATCACTAGTAAGGGGACTTTCAAAGTTATAAGTGTTAGCATTTATGTGTTACAGATTGGCGCTTAGTTCTAATTGACGTTACTATAAGTCATTCGTTTTTTATAAATCAGAAAGTGCGATTACCTTAGGCTCTGTGGAGCAAATGATGGCTATGTTGGACGGCACGCAAAATACGTTAGACTACGGGGCGCGCAGAGTGGCGGCCAACACTATGCGCATTTGTTGCTTGAAAAATATTGCATTCAAAAAATGGCGGTGGGCTTCCTGATCTACCTTGCGTATATTGGCAAGAGGTGTGTTAAAACAAGAATGGAGTTCAGTTTTTAAGAAGCAGTGTAGTCTCCTAAAAAAATTCCCCCAATTGGCGAAAGAGGTGACTTTCGGAGTTCGTATAGTGGCGCGCTTTAACAGCTGGAAAGACAAACGAGGATATTTCTGTATATAATTTTATTTCAATCAGATATGGCAATTTCGCTTCTTTCTTTACAGGCCTGAAATGTTTACAGAATAATTTCGCCGTAAAAAACTCACAGTTATCACGTCGATCAGAGCAAATGACAAATAGAAGTGCAACAGGAGAAGACATGTGTAAGGCTACCCACATTTATTTGATGTCCCGGTAGCCGCGGCTGGTGAGCCGGCGGAGCTGGTTGTTAACGTTGCTGGCCAGGCTGGTTGCCGGAAACGTTATCGACTGCGCTAGCCAGGTCGTGCTTCGAGCTTCGTCTTCATCAGCACCGCTGGCGATACCAGCGCTGCTACAGATGCCCCCCCCTAGCACGATGCCAAATAGAGGAAAAAGAATCTAACAGTCTTATCTACAAGTCCCGTGAAGGACCTGGGAATTTGGTTGAGCGCAAATGTCCAGGGAGAAGCGAAAGTTGATGATGCGAGTGGGGCCGCCAGCGTTGGGTTCAGGGCCTCAGAGAGACAGACAAGGCTGAAGTGCGGTGGCCTAGGAAGGGCCACGGGGCAACAGGATGAAATCAGAATAGCAGTGCCCTAGTAGGCATGGGCGCACGGCACACTGCTCACGTGAGAACTGGCGCGTTCGGAGGTGACCCCAAAAAATTACTGCTGAAAGTCGAAGTGTCTCAGTGGCAGGAGGTTTTGGGAGACGGGAAGCAGACACAGTTGTGCGCGAAAGTTTCAGATGAGAGGAGCGGCGCTGATCTGTACTGAGGCACAGAGCACGGGTCATGGGAGACAGAGTCCGGATGAAGTGGAGGCGTCTGGGCTTGCAGAAGGCCAGAGCGCTTAACTCCGCGACGGCGGCCGCTGAGGTGTCCAAGCGCAGAGAATACGGATGTGGGACCGAGGGCAGAAGGGCGCTGTGTGTCGAGCTCTCAATGGGACTGTGCAGGAGTGTGTGCACCGGAATGCACAACACAGGTCGTTGGGACAACTGAGGTCCACACAGCTCTCTTGGCATCGGCCGGGCGCCGGTGCCCGCCAGTGGCATGATCGGCGCCCAGGTGATCGGAGGCGTGGGATGAAACGGAAGAGTCCAATTCGACGCGGGGGAGCACGAGGCGTGGGGCATCCCTGGAGGCAGTGGCAGAGGAGGCGCTTGAAGGGGAGGGTGAAGCAAGCTTGGGAGAGACCACGCGGTAGGATCAGGCAGCTGAATGGAAAGGTTGGCAAGAGACCGACGCATGCTCGCGTGGCAATTGCCGAACTATGGGTGGGAGCTCATTCGGTGGCGCCAATTGTCGACACACCGTTGTGGGGAGCGGCTCCGGTGCACAAGCTAGCGGAGGGAAAACCGAAGCAGCTCGGATCGGGAACGCAGCCAGGGGTGGTGAGTCGATTGGTGCCGCAGCTTCTGAGTCCGGAACAGGAGCGCAGAGAATTTGCGGGAGCCTCAAGCCCAAATATGCCAACATGGGCTTCTTTAAGTCGGCGTATATGTCGGGGCCAGGAGGCGGCTAATGCAGCTATCAAGGAGACCAAGTGGGAGTTCGCGGCTGGCGTGCTGATAGCACTGCAGCTGGCTGGACACGTTGACACGAAAGTGCGAGTCCAGCAGCACCAGCCACAAAACGGGATCCCTGGCATAAAAAGCGGACAGGACGGGCAGCTGAGGAAGGAAGGAGCGCTGATACGGCGGCAGGAGCTCACCGCGTGCGAAGGTAGGCGCGTACATGGCGGCGAGAAGAAGCTGCCCAAGGCCGGGCGCGAACAACGGGCGTGCAGCGGCAAGGCGAAGTGGAGGGACAGGAGGGGCTGGAGCGCAGAGCAGGTGGCAGCGGCGTTGCGTGTGTCGGAGCTGTCGTCCGGTGTCATCAGATGTGGAAGGCGGTGCACATTTCTTTCATGTCCCGGTAGCCGCGGCTGGTGAGTCGGCGGAACGGGCTTTCGACTTTGCTGGCCAGGACAGTTGCCGAAAACGTTCTGTTGTTTTTGTTGTTGGCCTCAAACAATGCTGGCACATACCCACTGCGGGGGAGTGACCAAGACAAAGGCATCTAATTGCTGGGTACAGGAACGTTTTGACAGGAAAAAGGAGTAATAGTATTTAAACTGATAGATTGGAAGACGGAAGTACAGGGGTACTGTTAAGTAGGAGATTGAAGACGGGAAAATGGCTTAATGGGCATAGTAGTATACAATCCCTGTAATGTTTCAATTTAGTACTGACTTATATCCGGAAAAAAAAATTAGAATGGGAGTCGCTGCGTTTCTTCAAGCAAATTTTGCACAGCAGAGCGCACACTCCTGTCGCTTCGTCCAAGCATAGAAGCGCCAATGGAAAGAACAACCGTAGAGGACACAAGAAAACCCAGTTGATGAAATGGAATTTGCAAAAAACGCTTCCCCAAATGAGAGGAGCGGCGACAGAACAGCAGGAAGTGATATATTGTGTCAGCTTCGGGACAAAAAAGGCACAATGGGGAAACCGCCAGGCCACATCTGTGAAGGTAGAAATTAAGAAGGGGAACCGGGTAACGCAAACGCGTGAAAGAGACCTCTAGTCTGCGCGAGCGCCAGTCTTTGCTAACCAAGGATACAGAAGATGCTGATATTCAGGAGATGATGTAAGAGCCGAGGCAGCATACTCCTGGAATATTGTGTAGCGGCGAAAACCTCACCGCAGCTGTATATGTACAGGTTGGCAGGACAGGAATAATTGGGCCGCAGAGAGAAGCTCTTGCTAAGGAATCTGCAAACTCATTTAAGTGAGAGCCCATGTGCCCTGGTACCCAATGCAACCTTACCGAAATTAGATGGAGCGGGATCAGAGGCGTAATGCCCGAGACTCAGTTAGTGAGGATAGTGAAGAGCAAATGGACAGAGACTCAGTCATAACCACGACCTGGGAAAGGGTAGTGTCTAATTTTCTTAAGGATAAGGTTACTGCTAATAATTCAGCCAGATAAATTGGCGTGAAGTCAGGAAGACGAAGAGAAAAACACAAACTCAGTGAAGGTGAAAAATTTAACACACCTGTTTAACACACCTGTTGTTGTTGCCTGCGCGAGCTAGGTCCCGCTCAGAGCTTCGTCTTCATTAGCGCCGCTACACACATAACTCAGCCTAGGAATGAATTCAGAAAGAGGTAGCTGCGCTCTGTTGTGAACGCGGTTGAGCAGGGCGCATTATCTTCTTGGTTTTGTCGCTTGAGAAGCCTTCCCCAAAGCAGTTTTTCTGACCTAGAGAACGTGCTCAGCTTCATTGCGAGTTTTTGCTTTATGTGCCGTCTCAAGCAGCCGATTCATTCCTTCTGCTCAATAGCCAGATTAGCATTTATATTTCACGCACCACAACAAAGATTCGACCATGAGGGCCCACAAAAAAGATTTGGTCCAAAGAAAGAACAGACCAGCGATAACAAAACCGCGATTTCAATCATGTAGTGTCAAAGCCTATCGTTTCAATTGAATTAAGCTTTGTGTTGGAACACTCTTAGTCCCGCGCGACCACCGCTCTCAGCAGCACCTATGAAGCAGTGGTCTCAGGTGCGTTGAGATCGCTGTACTTGGCACGGCTTGGTAATTAAAATTTATTAATATATTCTCATCATCGTCCCCCTCATCGTTACCTTTCATCATAAAATTGCTGGAAGTGCGACCAGGGCTATGTTTTCTTTCAATCAGCAGCATCACAATACTGACGAGGAACACGATCGTGGACACCTGCATACGTCGTATAGGCTGCAGGTCCCCATGTTTGTTGCTACGACATTGGGCTCTTCCGTATCGATAAAACACCAAAGGTCACACCAGCTCGAGCAAAACGTGCAGCAACTGCCCCACCTTCCTACTTTCTCCTCTGGAATGATCTAACCCCAGAGTACGTGCCCGTCGACGTTTCTGAACATGTGTAAGACTGGTTTGGTTGCTCAGAACATATTTGAATATATACTGCGCGGAAAACGGGGACTTTAGGGTAGAAAACACAGAAATATGTATCACCAACTCGCCCGCCTTGCTATTGTATTGCTAAGAGCATGCTGCGGGTTCGAACATCTACAGCGACCCTGCGAACAGGCGGACGGTGTAGTTCACCTTGAACATTGCAACCCCCTGAGGTATAAAAGCCAAGGGGTCAAAATATTCGCGTGTCAGGCTTCCCTACTTCAGCTCCTGGATAGGTACACGTGCAGCGACTGCAAGGGGGGAGCCAGAACGAGCCCTTAAGTGTCGCATACACTTTCCGAACAAGAGCGTAGCGATATGTGTTGCTGAGGTGACGAGTCACAGGAAACTAGCGTACCCGGCAGTGAGCGAAGACAAAAAACCTGCGGCCGCTGATGCATGGCGTGTATAGAAAGCAGTTAATCGGCTGCGTACAGGGAGTGGATAATGTTCGGCCAGTTGGTATATACTTATGAGTGACAAAGTTCAGAAAACGCGGACAAAGGAGAGACTAGACCAAACAAGCGCTGACAAAACAACGCTTGTTTTTTCTGGTCTCCCTTTTGTCCGTGTGTGCTGCGCTGTTTCGAGCATGAGTACTTGCGATGCCTACCCAATGCGTGATTGAGCTCTTAGCCGAGCTATCCTCATGAACAAAACACGGCAACCGAACTCCATGTAGTACGACCACCAAGTAAATCTAGTTTCCAAGCTGCGCTACTCAACGACTACTGTCTCGGTGTCAACAGAAACTCCATTTCTAACGGAACTAGCCCGTGCTTCGCGAGGAAATGAAGGAAAGGCAGCCATGCTCTTGCAGTCTGCTAATATTTCACATGCGTTCATATTTTCATAATCATGTCGATACGGATGTAAATACGAATGAGAGCAACCTTGGCGTTGGCATAAGACAACGGGAAGTTGGGCTAGTTCGTCCGGCACGTACATGGTAGCGCGAGCGAACGACCACTGACAAGAAGGCAGGATGAGCGCTCGTCCCGTCTTATAGTCAATCTTCCTTGTTTTCTTGCGATTACATGCGTAGTTGGTGGGACGCCATTCTTGTTCAGCGACAAGATGGCTTCTGCTAAGCAATCGCGCAATGCAACGGTGCACTTTCGCGCGCACAATCAAACATTGATTGATGCTGGTATGCACCAACGCTTAATTCCACTCGTACCTGACTGTAGACAGGCTTCGATAATTATCATCCGATATGTTCACTACAAAATATAAAGAAATCTTGCCCATCCGTTCCACAATGCGGCAAAAATAACGATTTCATCGCGGTTTATAAGCGCCACCTCATAAGAACCCGTTCTCATAGCCTGTAGCGCGCTGCCGTCGAACCTCCAATGTGAACACACTATGGACTTTCATAGCCCAGCATTTGCCTCCTACCTGGCACGTGGGCTATCATCACGCTGCCTCCGAATTGCCGTGCTTTACAAGTAAAATTGCAGTTTGAGTTAAAATGCTTAACTTTTCATTGTATCACACGTCATACGTGGTAGTGTCCACCGTCACTACCACGACAACCCTACCGCCCTTTAACAAAAAGTTTAAAACACGCTGTTCACATTGCGTCAATGAAAGTTACTGTTATAACTTAGCTTCCGAAGTCACGCCTTACGTCAGAACTTTCCGTGAATTTCAGGGCCAAAATACAAGGGTTCTCGAGTCTTCGCCCATGTTGCCGTCCATCAAGGCGTGAAAACACAGCTAGACTTGGAGACAATGCACTTTTGGATAAATAACTAGCGGCACTATCATCATCATCAGCAGTGCTCCGACGACTTGGCTCGTGAGATGCGCTCACGCTGGCTACGTGAGGCCACGTGCGGAGTAAAATAAAGACAGTTAATCCTGGTTCCCGGCCAATTCAACTGTAGTTGTCGCTGACGGTTTGATCGCCTGACCTGAAACGAAGGCTCTTCCGCAGGGCACAGCCGCTGAATTTGACAACCTAGTATTCACATTACCTTCCAGCTCGACTCCCCGTCAGTCATAGTTACCGCCCTGAGCACTGCGTTTACAGCGCAGGACCAGCTTGTACGAAGCACATATTACAGTGGAATTTCCAGTAAATAAATGGGTTTAGAGGGAAGAGAAATGACGGAGTAATTTTCTCAAAGTTCTGGGACACATGGTTTGGAACCGCGCCGTAAGGGAAGAGAAGAACGTCCAAGCGAAAGAGGAAAGAGAGAAAGAGGCGGCGTAGCGAAGGGCTCCAGAATTATTTCGACCACCTGGGGATCTTTAACCTGCTCTGACATTGGACAAAACACGGGCGCCTTGTGTGTTTCCCCTGTTTCGAAACGCACCTGGCCAAGTAAAGAACTAGAGTAGAGGGTGGTTGCGAAGAGAACCCTTCAGAGGGAGGTTACCATTGTTGTAGGTGGGTATGAAGAGAGGCGAAGATTGCGTAAACTGAAGGTCGTTACCTTGAGAAAAGTTAAGCTCGGCGACGTCAGGGGACTCGACGATTGGCTTACCATACTAGGAGGAGAGTACAGCAAGAGGTTCAGAACATACACCTCGCTGGTGGCTCCCACTGAAACCACCGGGAGAACGGTAAGAGTTTAAGGAGTAGGTGGGGCGTTACCGTGGGATGAGGACAGTATTGCAACAGCGCGGGAATGCGCAGCAGGATGGTAGCTTTTGGTTTCATTCGCGCAAAGCAAAGGTTCAATTCTTATCAGATTTCGGGACCACGGTTTCCGCACTTTACTCCTTATTTCACCGGAAAGTCGATGTATCCGGGCTGTCTGAGTTTGCAACTGAGTATTTTATTTCCTGTAACTAGTAATACCCCAAACGCAGGCTCACACTATATGCTTCTAAAGTCCCTCACAACTTCTCTCGAAGGAAGGAAGTCGCTGCAGTTGTAGGACGTTCTTCTCTCTGCCTCTGATATAACTGGTGGGCCATTTTCAACCGTGATTCCTTCGGTCCTACCGTTTGTGTTACGGTGCGGCTTAGCTGGGAAAACTTCAGTGGAGTGGAACGCTGATGATGCGCTCGTAGTAACAGAGTTACCTCTAGCTGCGGCTTGCGTTAATCGGACGGAAGTGGAACGTGGCGACGGACAGGGCAGTGCGGAAATGAGCGGGTAGCGCTCGCAAGCAGTAAGAGGAGCAAGCAGAGCACGAGTGATCAGTTCGTTATAATAGTTCCCGGCAGAAGGAATGGGCAAAGGCCTCACCTAAAATGTGTGGCAAACGTGAGTTTCGGGTGCCAGTGCTCCAAGCCACCAAGAAAGATGGGAAAATTCTGAGGCTCGGTGGGTAAAACATGCGCCATAATGGCCCAGGACCCTCTTGCTCATCAGCCTGCACTAGTGGTTCATCCATTACAACTCTGCGTTATGGATTAGGTAAATAAAAGTAGCAAAAGTATTCACAAAAATGAATTGAGAAAAACTTAAATTGTTCTACCGCCCATCATGCGTGATATGGCGAGTAGGCCGTGGCCGTGAACTACATAATAGTTAATCTAGGTGTTCCGCTTCGTGATTGTCACCGCGGTTGCTCAGTGGTTATGCGCTTGGCTGCTTACTCGAAAGACGGGGGTTCGATCTCTGCCGTGGCGGTGGAATTTCGATGGATGCGCAATTCTAGAGGCCCGTGTTCTGTGCGATGACAGTGCACGTTCAAGAACCCAATTTTGTCGAAACTTCCTGAGCCCTTTACTACGGTGTCCCTCACACCCTGTGTCTGTTCGGGACTTTAAACCTCATAAACCATAAACCAAACCATGATCTGAATCGTTTTTGGCGTTTGTCATCAGATAATAATCGATTGATGTTTAGGGTCAATTCAGCATTACATTCCATTTCTTTTTGGGAAGCACGCTCTTGAAATCATTTGCGTTCAAGGGCGGCCAATCGCGAGCATGGCCGCAGGACATGTTAGAGCAGAGCTTGTAGATAAAAGTCCATCGCTGTATCATGCGGCGATTTAAAGTATCGTCCAAAGAGTTAGGTGCATAAAAAAGTTTAATGGTCATTGGTATTTCCTGCCGAAAAATAATTTTAGAAATTGATCAAATATCCTTGTCATAAAGGTTGCCATCTCTGCGCAATTTCTGAAACTTTCTTTCAATGACCCAGTCTACCTGCTAAATTCAAGCATTGGTCAGGCATTACATTGCGGATATTTAATGTGAAATGTAACCCATAGTCAAGGCAATTTTATTTCTTTAGGAATAATGGGTGTAATATCTGTGCAAGAAAGTAACTGAGAGGAGTAGGGCTTCGAAGTGGCTGCGTATTTTAATATTTTTGTCTAGCAATACTGAACTGCAGGAATGAATACATAAGCTTATTTTCCCTCAATAGCTTCGTTAGAAAGTCAGTTCACGATTACGCTTCCTATTTAGCTTAGCTTCAATAGACATGCTACTGCGAACTAAAATTTGGACTTATTTTCTGAATAATATATGATAATTTACTTAGATAAAGATGCTCGGAAGTCCTAGATCGCAGTTTTCATTATTTTGCTTAGGAACAGCAGCTTTAAATGCACACATTCATCCAATGTGCATGAAGTGTGAATTGCAGCTAGTGGCCCTCAAGTAAGCCTCTTTTTGCAGATGACTGTATGTTCCGAAAATGCAATCGCTCTTCTAACATGTTGCTCACTAGAGAAACCTTTCTTGTTAACATTTGGTTTGCCAACGTTCCACATTTAGATTTTGTGAAACAATTTTTTTATTTCTCGTTCTTCAAAATGCTACACTGTTCTTCGAAATCTTTCTTTACGGATGCTGCATGAATTATTGTGGACATGGCAAATAGACTACTTATAATCGGTTTATTTAGAGGCCTTGAATTATTGCTGGTACACTGACATATTTTGGATTTTGTCTTAACCAAGTGTATGTGGAACACTTTTGCTGGAAAATAATTGTTGAAAGTAAGAGTTGAACCAAGGTAATAATTAGCTGGTGGATATTTTGTGTAAGAAAAGAAACGATCTAAAGCTTGTGGGCCTTTAACTTGGCGTGAGTTTTATACAAATACTCCTTCTTAGGGATATTGGCGTTTGGAAGTAGGAAGAGTGAAAAACAGCCGGTAGTCCTGTCTCGAAACAATTTTTTTTTTATTTTGGCCTGTTCGGATTTATAGTTACATGTAAATCAATATGCATTATGCCGCCTAGCGTCAACGCTACTCCACTGCGTCTATCCAATGTGTGCACAGATCTGCAGATTTTATCTTCTAGTGCATTCGTGGGAAGTGTCCGGAGCGTTGGATTCGTATCTTGGACGCACTACGCGCCTTCGGACTCTCACCTCCTCACTCCGTGTGGCGTCTGAGAGGCGTTTAAAAGAATTCGAGGGTTCTTCATGACCCTGTGTCTCATCCGATGAGAGAAAAATTGAAGAACAAATGACAGGCAGCTTGCAACCTTTGAATGGTCACGCCCACCTCCCTCCCGCCTTTGCGGCACCCCACCTGACGACGACTAATGCAGCGCGAGACACATGCAGATGGTGGTGATGTGATCACGAATCGGAGCCAATCTTGGGTTGTCTTGTAGCGTGCAAAAGCCTGTGTTCAAGTACAGCTTTCCTCCCTACCACAGCTTTTGAACTGCTGAATATGATACAACTTTCACGGTGCTAGAAAATATTTTCAAGCATAGTCCTTCTCTCTATAATTTGGGAAGGCATTGCAGGCAGCAGGAAGGCTGACTTGAGGTAGAAGGGTGAAGAAAGTCGCACTGCATAAATTATAAAAGCTGTTTCAGACAACGTTAACATTCTGTATAAGAAAAACAGCAACTTTCCAAAAATGGAACGTGGACAAAACATGCTTAGTCATAAGAAACAAGGCTGTATTTTTTTCTCGGTTAGTTTAGAAAGCAGATGTGAGATGGCAAACGAATTTTTGTCCTTGAAACAGTGCTTCTTCATTCGCATTTAAAATGTTAGCAACAAGCAATAGCTGACACTGAAACCTTCATACCGACACACGCCCCGTACCAATCCATATTCCCACGTTGCGAAAGCACTTATGCTTCTTAAAACTCTCTGTATCAACCTTTCTGGTAATTCTATTGCCGTATTTGTCTCTTGACCCTTCCTGCTCCTACTGTCTTGCTATTTTTCTAAATCCACCGCACAGGCGTTACTCGTGTCCTCTTGCCATATTTAGTGCCCGCATCCTCTTTCCTTCACCCTCTTCTGCAGTTCCTGGCTGTCGTCATGAAGCCCAAGACAAGCTAGCTTTGGTCAACCAATTCTATAATAAAGTGTCTCTATCTATGGTGGCAACATGAAAATGGGACAACCTAAATAAAATAAATATTGCCTAATTTGCATTAATTTGCAAATCACTAAAGTAGGACACAAAATCGACTTTTGGTAACTCCACAGGCTACATCCAGGGAGTTAGTTGTGTTAGCTTAGTTGGTAGAAACGACATTCACGGAAAAGAAGTGAACCAGACTACAAAAATAGTTCTTCCAATAAGAAGTTCCTTTGGAAGGGGAGAGACCTTCCTCCTTCACTTTACGGCCGTACTTTCAGGCATGATGTCAGTACTTGTCTCCTCATTTAAAGAGCGCTAAATTTAGAGAGTCGTCACTAACACATCGGGGCAACGCGTTCCGAAAAAAGAGCTGTTTATCAGTTTGGCCAAGTCCAGAGCTCTGTTAGCAGTCCTGGTTTCCGGTTGTGTAGAGTGTCTACACCAGTTTTGCGCAGACGGCGAGATAACTCCCCCGAGCGGGGAGAATTAGTCAACCTTAGAACTGTTGCAGGGCCTATATAGCTTCTATTACAGCCGTATTGCTCCCCTTAGGTGTATAGTAATAAAGTACTCTGGCCAGTAATAAGAATATCTGTGGCCGCAGCAGTCGACTGCCCTCAAGGCATACAAGGCACTCTTTGCCTACTTGAGAGAGACTGGATTGAGTGACAAATTGTGACAGCGCTGTGCATGTGAGAGTGTGTGTTATGCCTTTTTTCCTTTCTCTCTTCCTCCTTTTATTCCCGTAATTCCTCTTCCCCAGTGCATTGTAGCCAACCGGAACCCCTTTCTGGTTAACATCCCTGTTTTTCCCTCCTCCTCTTTATTATCTATCTACCTACTCTATTCAAAATCAACGAAACCGTGTGGGATATTGCCGTGCGCATTTAACTAATGCCCGAAGATGTACACCGAGCTCTTAGTGAAGGATAGCTCTGGCGTGCTTCTACTGTGCACTAACAGGTCTCGCATTTGCTTCAAATACCGGAGGTATCGTCGTATACATCGAGCTGTTGTGTGCTTGCCTTCAATTTGTAGTCTTGCGAAGTACTAATCTTTTGACATGATTCCAGCGCAGAAAGCCCACATCCGTTTCATCACTTAGTGCCCACAATAACGCTTTCTATGGAGGATGGCTTCTTTGTCTGGCACGTGATGTAGCCAGTCGAAGTCATCTGGAGTTCTTTGCTGCTAGGCCAGCTACAGGGGCATGCAGCTGACGTTTCCCCAATGTCCAACTATTCTAGACACCAGTAATCAGGCTCATATACCGAATACCAATTTCGAGAATTTATGCATAAATGATATTTTGACTTAACGGAGTACGGAGTGCGGCGAGATGGTGCTCCTGATTGTCGATACTCATGGCCAACTCTTACTACACGCTGCGGAGTCTGACTTATAGTAGGTCGCCTCCGTTTGTAGAGACTTGTTCTGAAGATCATAAGAAATTAATAGGATGGAACATCCAAGCTTCTTGCAGCAATTTATCGTGTTCAACGCCATGTAGCACGTGGTGCCAGTCACGGTACTAGAAGCCACAGTCGAAAGTTCCTGGGCTTGACTGGCGTCGTTGCTTAACGCGGTTATAATCGGGACGCCTTACATGGCTTTGAACGAAGCGCTCAACGCAGCCGCTACAGGGCGGAGGGGTCACGCAGAGAAACGCGACTGTTCACATGGTGCGCACCAGACATCCGCGCCGTGTAGTACGGCAGGAGCGATAACACAAGCATTAGGCCTCCCGTGTATAGATCTGTAAATTCCGCCTGCCCTGAATTTCCTCAAGTTTAGACAAACAGCCCATACGCGCCACTTTTGCAAGCTGAGGATCACCATGAATTCTTCCTGGCAACACAAGTTTTGGTTTTGTTGCGCGACGTTCTTTGCCAACGGCCGAGTTCTGAGGAAGACTAAGACGTTTCTTTTATGGGCAGCTCTGCAGATGTTTTATTGCTCTGATACATGTAAACTAAAATTCATCCTCAATCTCTTCTCTGTCTCCGTATTTGGACTTCAAAGACAACAAAAATCACTTTTTATGACAAAATAAACCGACCTGATTTAAGAAAACTGGCTCTCTGTCTTAAAATCTTGAAACGTCCATAGAAAGCAAAGGTTCCTGCACTTCTGGTTCAGAAACGACCACGCAGCCGCTTCAAAATGGCTGCCACAGAGAATATCGCCATTAGTACAACCCGCAAGATTACACGTATTTGAGTGTCTGACTTAATCCCTCTGAGATTTACCGGGCTCTCGAAGTACGTTTAGTTGCTGGCAGGTGTATCTTTTATCAGTAAGAGAGCGTGCTGTTTGTGAACTGTCGCAATAAAGAACGATCAGGGAAAGTCTAGCCTCGGTTTATCATGGACCTAAAATATTTATGTAAGCAAGATTTGCTGTTGATGTGCAAGCATTTGAGGTGGCAACCGGGAAGACAGTGTGCAATCCTGAGCTCATCAGGGTCAGTCTCGCCAGTAATGCAGATGACGATGATCTCATTAACTGCTGACAGCTAATTAAAGAACGGCAAAGAACACAGGCAGGAGAATGACGTCGTGCAAACGAAATTAAGCGTAGTGAAGAGTACCCGAAAATGAAACGATTAGAGGTTGACATGAAAACGAGCTGATGAACGAACTGCTCCTCATTAGTCAACCAGTCTTGGAGACAGAAAAATAATTAAAATCAAACTTCTGACTCTGGCGTTTCAGCTGTGTGTGGGTATTGATCTCTTTCTCGTCAGTTTTCAGGCGGCAAACGAAAAAAGGAAGTCAGCCAAAGATACCTGGCCACAGCACCTGTTGCGTTTCTTCCTGTCTTGTAACGGATATGATTGCAGCAGTGAGCAAGAATGACTCGCAAAAGTACGATACGATAAAGACGAGCGTCTTAAAGAGATATTCGATGCCACAAAAGGCTTCCGCCGGAGGTTCCTTACAGGAACGAAATCAGAATAGGAGGCATACGTTAGCGACGGTACAATCTGTATACAAACTTTGTGAAGTGTATGAAGGGTGCTGACGTTTTTAATGAACATTATATGGTCAATATGGCAGCTTCCAGTCCCTCCATTCGCTGTCGCCTGTCGTTTGGCGAAGACTCGAGGGGAGCCTACGCAAGCAGTTAAAATGCATTCACAAGTAAAAATCAAAATGTTGGAGTCTGTTTTTAAACAGGGAACAGACATTCGTGACATGACATTCGTGACACAGACATGAAATTGCGCCACAACATGTTTTTGCATGCAGGTCTTTCGCCAAAAAGGATTATTCACTGCTATAAGGACAGCGCACTTACTTTTTATTTCATACAGTGGCCATGTCGAAAATACTCCGCATGTGTTGTTCGGATGGCTATATTCGAGAACTTCGACCCATTTTTTATCGGCCTCTGCAAAGAAAAATAAATATCCGCCCCATATATAGCAACACGACTGAAGTCATAAACATAACAGTGAAAATTGTCTTTACTCGCAATGATATTTTACACTCTGAGACATACTTATTCTAAGAAATGTCATTGGAAAAAAATGGCTCCTAAAGAGAAGATCTGGTTCTTAAATATAAAATTTGAGAACGGCATTAGCTTACCTAAAAAGTGTACTCACAAAGATACTGAAAGAATCCTTTTTTATCATTCATTAGTTCTTGCACTAGACAGTCTGAAAGCTGCTTTGTATCTGTCGAAATATAAAACAAGCTTTATCTGAGAGGATTGCAGCCCCGCTACGCAGGTTCGAGATTTTGCTAGATTATCCTATAACATAATCCGAGATAATCTATAGCATAATTTAAGCGCCAATCTTCTGGGGCTTTTTGATTGCGCGACACAGCAAGATTTCTATCCTGGTCGAACAAAACTGAGGCATCAGTTTAAGTTACCCAACGGAACAATGTTCTCAGTTGCGCAGAGGGAGAAAGTTTGCTAAGGATCGCTGATTGGAATGCGCCATTAGATGCCCAAAGTGGCCTGTCTCGAAAATGAGTCCGTTTGAAAATAAGTGAGGCCAACATCAGCAGACCAATTTTTCCATGAATGACGAACACGATTGTGGCTATCGGTGACGCCTAGTCTTTGGGTTCTTTGTGGGTGTAAGGCCGCACAATAAATAGTGTTTCAGTCGCCGCTCACACTTCTCGTCTGTTGTACCTTTCTTTGTCACCACTACGTGACATGTGGTGGAGGTGCTAAATGTGCATGTGACTCGTCTACCAGCTGCCGCAGCAGGAACACTGCAAAAGACATCGAATCTGGAAGCAGCCGTCGTCTCCGATGGATGCCACCTGAACTGGGAACTCCCCACAGCAGACACTGCAGCGAAAAGAAGACTCGACGACCATAATCAGGCCACTTCTCTGGCCCTTGCCATTCTGCAGCAGCATTGAGTTCTTTTATCTTTTCCCGCATACCGCTTGGTGGGCCCGGGTAAAATCTAGTTACCAACTCGAGCATGCTGTCGTATTCAGTTGGCTGCGGAATGACATGGGTCCACGATTTTTTTTTCTTAGCCCTCAAACGCCTTTTAATTCGTAATAGGAAGAGCAGAATTCCAAATTTGCAACTTGGGACAATTAAATAATGAGGCCCTGAATGTTCTTAGAAGAATTGTGCTAAAAAAAGACTGCCGCTGCTTTGAAAGGATAATACTTCTTACAGGAATACAGCAGCTGAATCAGTCAGTTTTGATAATATTTTTTTTGCAAATGAAGAACCCTTTTGCAAGCGTACCCGAACATGAGAGGAAAAAAACAACGTACGATGGTTGCAACTGCATAATGCGTGAGCATGCGCGGAGGTGTGAGAGGAAAGTACGTTTCCCTGACACGTATCTATGAGATTTATTTTGTTGTAAAATAGTTACGACGACCTTGTCATCGCTGAAGTATTTGGCTATGTGCAAATTTATCATGGATTAATGAATGGAAGGTAGGAGCGTCCCCTTTGAAACGGGGGATGTCAGTTGCTACTTTTTTTACTTTTTTAACTGCGTTGTAAGCTACCAAAATTCGCCATTTCCTTTAAATACGTCTTCTTACAATTTTAACCTTACGTCATCTCTTTGCTTTTCAACCGGAAATCTACCAATCGCTTTTTGCCAATTCCCAATGCAGATTTATTCACATGACTATCGTTATCTCTAAAGCCTAGGGCCTCAGGAAGAGTGACTGTGCCTGTAACGAGATTGAGATGGATACCATCACAATTTAGTATGAGGTGTTCTATTGTTTCTACAGATTTACCGCACACAGCACATGCGTCATCTTCTTCGTTAAATTTCTCTTTGTAGCTGCGCGTTCTAATACATCCGGACCTAGCTTCAAAGAGTAGGGAACTGCCTCTTGAGTTATTATAACACGCTTCCTTCCTGATTTGCTGCTTCCAATATCGATATATGTCTTCACTATGCTTCTTTTCCATTGAATTTATTCAATTTTTACCTTCCTCGGTTTTAAACTGTCGTTTAATGCTCTGTTTTTCTACGGGCTCCTATATTTGATACTCACTAGTTAGCTTCCTAGTTCCTTTCCGCCATTGTGAGTCAATGCTCATCCTCTATAGGTATTTAAATACCTTAGCTGCCCACCTGTTATCGTCCAATTTCCTCAGGTGTTCTTCGTATATCATTCTACTCTGAGCTTCCCGCGCTTCGATTGATGCCCAGCCCATATCCCCCAGTACTGCCTCGTTTACGGTTTTTCCGCGGGCACCCAGTGCTAATCTTCCAACTGTTGTCTGATTTACTTCTAATCGCGACTGAACTTCAGCCCTTAAGCATAGAACCGCATTCCCGAAAGAAAGCCCCGGCACTATTATTCCTTTCCAATTACCTTTGAGACTTCATACCTGTTGTACCCTCACAATTCCTTGTGTTTCATTATCTCGGCATCTCTTCGCCCTTTTGCTATGAGAAACCGTTCGTGCTTTTCCGTATACATATTCCCTTCGTTCTCCCATACCCCGAGATATTTGTATTCGGTCACTCGGGGTACATAATGGCCTTTTATTGTAATCTCCCCATCAGTAGTATCATTGAAAATCATCACACCTGACTTATTTGCGCTAATACAGAACCATAGACTGTCTCCTTCGTCTCCATAGCAATTAACCACAGTTTGCAAATCTCTCTGGCTGTCTGGTGACAGTCAATATCGTCCGCATACATTAAACCCGGTAGTCGTTGCTCAACAACCCTCCCACCTAAGCTTTACGACAGATTACAACCTAGATTGCTTTCTTGTAGCCTTCTTTCCATACTTATCACATAAAGCATGAAGAGCAGCGGTGATAGAGGACAACCTTGCCTTAATCCTTTGTGTGCCTCGACAGCTGTCGTACTCTTAATTCCTTCCCGTGTTATTCCAACTTTATTTTTTCGATTAATTTCGTGTAGAAAATCAATTGCCTCATGGCCGTTACTTTCAGCTTTTCATATGTTCTGGTGAAGATCACGGTTCACGTTGTCGCATGCACCGTTTATGCCCAGGAAGGTTCAATGCAGAGGTATATTTTCTGCCTTATCTATTTCTATGCACTGGGTAAGCACGAACAGGTTATCATCTATGGCTAACTCTGAACCTTTTCTGAAGTTCTCCGAGTATTCTATTACTGTTTTCTCATGACTGCATTTTTAATTTCACGGCCTGCATCGCCAGCCTGTATTCAACTGATGATATCATAATCGGTCGGAAGGATTTTATCTTCATTTTATCGTCTTTCCCTTTATAAATCAAATTCATTTTAGTCTGTTTCCAGTTGTACGGAATTTGGTTATTTATTATGATTGCCTCCATTGATTTTATCAATGTTTCTTTGCCTCTTGGGCCAAGTTCATTATTTAGCTTTATTAGAATTTCATCTATCCCTGCGGGCGTCTTGTTTAGATGATTTGCTTCCACCTTTTTCCAGTTAAGTTTCGTCAGTTCTAAGCTGTTTTCTATTGTGCTGTCCTGTGTTGCTCCCTTATTTTGGACGATTACCCTACTGTGTTTTCTAAATGATTCAGCTATAACGGATGCAATGTAGTTCACAGTGTCAGCTCCCTCTAAACATTTTCCCTCGGCGTCGTGAATCCGTTCCTGTTTCATGTGATTCGCTTTGCCCAGCCAGCTTAATGGCTACAGAATTTTGTTGGCCCCCCTTTGCATCAGGCAAGTTCAGCCAGCCAGCGATCAGAGGACTGGTTTATTCTTCTCCTGAACGAGGACCTGCACTTGCTGTTTCTTTTGCCGATAAGATTCCCATTTTTGTCCCATTTCTTCTTCAGATAACTGCGCCCTCTTTGTTTCTCTGTGTTCCCGTGATGTCAACTGTCCTTGTTCGATGCCCTTCCTAATTTCCTTAATCCACCAACTTCATGGCTTCCTCTTTCCTTCCCAGTGGTTTGCTCCTTTTTCTTTTATTTTTGTACTAATGAGTAGTTCTAACTGAGTAAAATGCCACTTTTCCATGGGATGTTTCTCTGTTCCTACCTCTTTGCCGCCACTATTAGCGCGATTTGTTCGTCATTTATTTTGAGTACTTTTTTGGCATCCCTGCATTTCTCTTTTGACCAAGGCTCCCAACTGCAGACTAATACGCTTATGATGATTTGAGAGGCTGTACTTCCGCTCTTCGTCTATTTTGATGGTTACGAGCATGTTATACATCCCCTGCGACGTTAAGCAGTAGTCAGTGGTCGTCTGCCGGTTACGGGATTCCGACGTGATTGGTCCCTCACACTTAGTTTCTCTATTTAAAATAACTAAGTTCCGTCGCTCACAGAAGGCTAGCATCAACTTCCCCTTTCAATCTGTGTATCCATCCACATCCTCGATGTTGCCATTCATGTCAGCAGCAGAATAATATCGGCACTAGATCCTTGTCTTCTTGCCTGCATTAGTCTCCTGTCCCTAAATAAACATCTCCTGGCGATGCCTTTTTACCGGAAATTGTACCTGACACCCAGACATGTCCTTTGCAAGTTGACTTTATTCTTTGCCAATTTGTTCCTTGATGTCTCAGTTTTTCAACGGCCTAATAACGTAATGCCTTCACAACTGGTGACGTTTCGCCTGAGCTCAATGCTTTAACGCAATCTATGAAGGTTATATACAGGGAGTGAATAAAATGGGCCCATATCTCCACCACTTGATTCTTGGTATGAATGCGATCAATTGTCAAAAAGTCTTTACAAAAGCCTGCCTGGTGATTTAGTTGATTGAAGTCGTACGTTGTTCTGATTCTATTAGTTATCACTTTAGGAAACACATTGTAGACAAATGACACTAAGTTGATTAGTCTGTAAATCTTCGAGCCCTTGACGTCCCCTTTATTATAAAATATTTAACGTTAGTGTTCCTCGAAGATTCTGGCACGCTTGAAGTTATCAGGAATTTCTTTACATAATGATTAGTTTTTCTAGCAAAATCAGCCCACCGTGCTTCAACAGACCGGTGACTTCATCTTCACCAGATGCTTTCCCTCGTTTGCCTTGCTCTTATCAGTTTCTGTACTTCATCTTTCAATACTGGCGGGAAGTCTAAATCTGTAAATCACACTCTCGCAGCCGTCTTGAACATACTAAATACTGTCTATATTGGTGTTGAACTATTTTGTTACTTGAACTATCATATCCATACTTTTAATTACGCTGTCCTCTTTGCCTCATATAGCGTAATTTTGTTTGCATATGCGTAGTTCTAACTAGACTGTTTTCAGTTCGCCGTCATTCTTCAGAGCATGCTTGCCTCTTTATGTTATGCTTCGTTATGTCGGTTATCGTGAGCTTATTAATGTTTTTTTACCGGCGCCAATTCTATTTATTTAGTTTTACACACTGCAGCCTCTATTGGGGCTATTGATAGAGTGAAGCTAACAATTCCACAAACACCCACACACAAAGATTAGATATAACATGTTCGAATACATAGCGCAAACAATGTGATATGCTGCAACTAATAAATTGATGTGATGCACAATGAACACAATACGAAAGTAAACACCGTGTGGCACCGATGACTGTCAAAAATGAGTTTAATGGAAGAGAGCTCCTTATTCCGGGAATTGATGATGATGATTACGAATTTTTATAGCGCAAGGGCGTCTATGTACAAAAAGCGTCATGGCACAAGGTATTTTTCGATTGCTCAAGGTGGGGTCAAAGACCAATTTTCCAAGCATTTCTTCCTTGACTAGCCGAACATCAGGCCAGGGGAAGCTTGTACCCATTGTATCACTGGTGTGTACCATGTGGCACTGGGGATCGAACCCTGCACCTTCCGCATGCGAGGCGGATGCTCAACCACTCGGCCACCTCTGAGGTTTTGTGGCAGTAATTAAGTTCCAATGTTCAACTGTACGAGGAAAAAAGCAGGTTTTGAGATTGTTTGTGCGGGCGAAGTATGGCTTAAGATTAAGGCTGTGATGACTCCTGGTTGATTGGAGAACATCAGGGGCAAGATAGAGATTCTATAGGCTTATATATTCTGTCGGTGGAGTGAAAAAATTTCTACCTCTGCCATTTTTTAGTCAGATCTTTCGTCTCCTGAGAAAGCGTAACGGTATTTTATCTAATCTTCGTTGGCTTACGTCTACTGCGCATTCCGTAATTACAGTCGTGAGATCATCGTTCATGGCTCGAAAAGTAAGGTCGGCGTCCTCGGTTGGAGATGTGTTCTGGACAGCTAACTCGGTAAAGCGTTTGTACCCCACCTGTTTCTTCCTTACTCCGTTCAAGCCCTGTCTAATTCGAGACATAACAATCATGTGGCCGCATGTCGCAAAAAAATCAGGGAGGGGCACTTTGTAGACTTAAAGTGCGGTGAGGCAAAAGCCTTTAACGCGGTGTTCCTGCCTGTGTCACTAATGTCTGGTTGGGATGTTGATTAAGTACACAATTGTTTGTGAATCGTAAATGATGAAGACATTGAAGGGTGTTTGGGCGACATCCATCTGATTCGATGCATTTCCGCAAACACTCTTCAGCGTCCTTACGCTAGACATGTATTAGTGTGGGCAGAGAACAGCAAAGAAAAATAATGTTGCCCAGCCCGCACCGCCTAACGAGAGCAACATATGCGTTGGCAGGAAGTAGCGTACTCGTTAGCACGCTCGGCGGTGGAACGGAAGGACGGTGGTTTGAATCCCAGCTTGCCAAAGCATTTCTTCTTATCGAGTTAACATCATTTCATTGACAGCTATAGTGCGACAGATTTTGCGGAAGGATGCACAATGATAAGTCCTTAATGACGTTCGCCTTTAAATTCGGCGCACATTCGCAAAGCCGGCCCGGCGTCGAAAGAATCTCGCTAGCTCACGGCGTAGACGTTTCTCCAAAGTTGGAGAAACAAGCTCCTATAGCCGACATAGAGCGCGTAGCCTTGTGCATGCTGAGCGATGCCCTCACCACTTCACTCGCGCGACAGTGGCGCCGGGTTGTAAAGAAGAGGCTAGAATTTCCTGGAAGGCAGTCTCTACGCCTGACAAACGATGACAAGCTCTCTCAACAAAGATGAGGTTGCTATGATACGGGTAATACTATTTTTATGTGCGCGCCTACCTTTGTGCGCCCGTGCCGCAGTTTAGGCTGCGGGGAAGCACTCCCGAACCATTTTCGGGCCGACCCCATTCGCCCAGCCGTGGACAAGTGGGGCAGCGCTCATGTTTTGGGGACAATGCCATCGGATCCTCCAGTCGTCGGACTTTCACTCCTCCAGGTGAACGAATTCTTTTCTGTTTCGTTTGACTCTCTCCTGTACTAGTGCACTTTAGGTACAATCCCTTTGGTTTTATTGTAGTCTCTCAGGATCGTTAGTTTGGATGAGCTGCATTGTATTACAAATCACTACATATATGCTCGTACGAGTGATTAGAAATAACTCTGCATCGCCTGTTGTGTTGCATAAAGTTTGGTTTGTTTGTGAAGCTTAGGCGCCTACTCATCCTCGGCTCTAAGCGACCACCCTCATTGTCACTTGGTAGCTGGTTATTGGCTTAATTTGTCATGCTTAGTCGAGGGCATCTCCTTTGAGACCGAAACAGTTACCACCACACGCTGTAAGAGTGTTGGGGACTGCACGCTACAAGTGTACAAAAGTGACGCCGAAACACAGCACCTATCCGAAAAGGTACACATCGCAGAAGTACTTGCTCTTGGGTTAGATGGTTCATCATAAAGTTGATTGACGCAAAACTATTGACGGCCATGTCATTGTCTGTCGTGCATCAGATCGTTTTTTAGGAATTGTTATAGGTCGGAATCTATCATAGAGCCCGCATTGCAGCGTTGTAAAGAAAAACTAATCTCTATCACACACCTGCTCAGTTTTCTTGGCGGAAAACCATAAGGATAGTCGATTTTTTTTATGCTGCAACTCTACAGAGTACTCTTTTGGGGATTTGTGCGGTACAGTGCACCAGTGCTTTGAAGCACATGCAAGACAAATTTGCGTGCCCTGCAAGCTATACAAGGTCAGGCACTTCGCACATGACTGGGTCTCCATCGCAGCGCATCGACAGTTGCTACCATTGCAATCGACCAGGTTTACCCACTCTCGACGTATATAACGCTTGAAACCCTGCGGATTCACATACGGCATCTAACAAGGATTCCACAGTACCACCTTTTGTCAGTGGCGAATCAAAGACCACAAGCAGCGTTTTCGAAAGTTATAGCAGCCCACCAGTCTTCTATCCCATCGCAGTTCACCCCGGCAGCACGGCCTTCCTCTGTGCTGTGGTGTCTGCGGGAGCCTTGCGTGCGCCTTACAATTCCGGGCATAACGAAAAAATCGAACTTATCGACACCGGACATTAAACAGTTGACACTCTGCCTACTCCACGCCCCATATAGTGACCGCAATCATGTACATACAGATGGTTCGGTCTCAGGTACAAGTTCAACCTACGCCGTGGGGATTCCTGCGAGACAGACCAGTATTATTCAGCAAACTTCGCATCGGACAACATCCACCGGGTCATAATTGGCAGCTCTTGTTGCGGCTGTGCCGTACATCGGTGCACAAACACCCCACAAATGGGCTGTGTTCTGTGACTCAAAAGCAGCCTTAGAGTGTCTTAACTCTTCTTTACGTCATGGCGATCACGATCAACTCGTAGCTGAATTAAGACATCTCCAACACCAGGCGCAGGAAGAGGGTCATGACATCGTCTTCCACTGGATACCGGGACACTCTGGCATTGTCGGAAACGACGCAGCTGACGCTGCAGCTCGAGCGGCTCACGGCAGTGCCAACATTGTCCAGATACCGTTGACAAGAGTCGACGCAGCAAGACATCTGCGAATGCTTGGCCGAAGAGAGCTTTTAGCGTCATGGTCCTCTACTAGTAACTCCACATGCCATCTGCACCGCCTAGACCCCTTACTCCGACTGAGACCTCCATCCGGCCTCTCCCGCTGCGATGCTATGCTGTTGTGTCGCCTGTGGCTGGGAGTGGCGTTCACAAGTGCTACTCCCACTTAATCGCAGTGGCAGAGTCTCCTGCGTGTGAGATGTATGGGTGCGCCGATACTATAGAACACCTTCTTTGTAACTGCCCTCGGTTTCAACGTGAGCGTGCACTCATGGCTGCAACACTCTGCCGTTTAGATCCTCGGCCCCTTACTGAAGCCAAGATTCTGGATCCTTGGAGTAAGCCTTCATTGCAGAGGACAGCTTTGAAGGCACTTTTATAGTTGTTGAAGGACTCAAGACTGAGTGCAAGATTGTGAACAATCAGTGTGTGCCCTGTGTACCCTACAAGTAACGGCCAATAGACACGTGGAAAAATGATCATATTCCTTTGTTCTCTCACTTTTCTATCTCTCCCTCCGTTCCCCTTCCCACGTGTAGGGTAGCATACCGGGCGCTGCCTAGTTAACCTCCCTGCCTTTCCGTCTTTCTCTCTCTGAATGGCGCAAAGAAACAAAAACAGGAAGACACAGAGGCAGAAAAAGCGCCTAATGCTACACATCCTCATCGCCATCCTACGCTCCTCACCTACACATCCTGTATGATGCCATTGTGAGCGTAAAGCATGAAGTCTTTGTGGTATTACGTCTCGCAATTGCAGCTCTTCTCTGTCCACTTCCTGTTGTGGCATTTGTGAAGGAAAGCACTGATCGCCGTAAATTATTTCTTTGTACAAACTCTAGTACTAATTCCCACTTGCTATTCCTAATTATAGGCCTTTGTCATCCACTGCCTGGTCTCCGGCCTGCTTCCTACCTACCTTTCTATTGCAATCGCCCATAAGTACAGCGCACTGTTTTTCACTCTTTTATTGGCTGCTTCTCTGAAGCGTTTGGACCGCTGACCGCTCACGATGGAGCTACTGCTAGGCACTTGGCTGCAGAGTTGGCAAGCAGCCTAGGATATGCGGGCGTTTTCGCGTTTAACTTTTTCAGTGAATTGCGCCTCGGCTCACAATTATGATGCCATCAAATGTCCCTGCACATGTATTGATCTCTCATCTCACCACATTGTTACCCATCACGACCATCCTTTTGTCCTCCTCCCGTTCCGTAATGCACATTAGCAGGCCAGATTCTGGCCAGCCCTCTTTCCCTTCCTTCCAGTAAATTTAGCTATCTATCAATTTTTTTTGCACTTCCATGTGTTCATAGAAGCTTGCGACAGTCTGGTGAACACGGCTTGATGCAGCCGGGTATGCCTATGCAGCCTTCAATTTGTAGCTGCGTATAAACTTATTTACGATAATGGCCACCCTCTCGGTAATGCTGTAGAAATTGTTCCAAGTCGTCAACTATATCCTGCTTGATGAAGAACCTCACACCTAGTTCTCGTCCGTACGCTAATCTGCGGTATCATACTATTCGCCCAAACTGTAGCAGTGTATACACCTCATCGCTCTCCTAACCTCACCATGCCCTATGACATCCCGTTTTATGCCCTCAGTTCCTCAAACGACACAGATGCACTATAGCCTCACTCGGTGACGTTCTTGCATAAACTCTGCTATTCTCTGTTTCTAATGAGGCCTGTCTTATGCCAGAGATACTTGGCACCATCTGCTGCATCGCAGGTCTGACCACCGGTTTAATCAGATGCTCCGCAGGCGAACAGGAGTAAGAGAGGATGGTTAATTCGTGCATTGATACAGAAGGTTGTGCCCAAGTACTAAGTGCTACAGCAGGGTGGCCGGGTCCTATTCTAGCCAGGGAGAGAGCTGCCGGCACTGGTCACCGAGCTCCGGCCGCGCTCTTGATACGCGGACTTTAGCGATCTGAAGAGCTTCGCGGTACCGCGCTTCGACCCGTGGTCTGCTTGCAAGTTCGTCGTATGCCACCGCTGCGCCATATAAAAAATCTAACCGTGTATGTATTATTTTTACCTTATCGTACCAACACCTGCAAAAACGAGCCTGTCCTATTGCTTCGAAAGGACGATTGTTCCTAGTGAAATCGAGACCTGGCTCAGGAGTGTTGAGATGTTCCGGGGCCATTCATCGAGAATGACAGAGGTTTTGAGTTCAACATTTCGGTGAAACGTGCGCTTTGCTAAAAGTCAGAATATCGGCTTTCACAGAAGGCAACAGTGTCCGTTCACCACGAGAACACCCAACTTAGGATACGAGAAGCTGATCGCACAAAACACATAATATCTGTGGCATCGCATGCGAATAAACCTTCTAGTGGAAATGGTCAACCTGAACACGGACACTCATGTCCGATCTCTCTTTTCTTTCTCCAACCGTTTTTCTATATACATTTCTATCTTCTCCGGAAGTCCTGATCAACGGGCAGCTCATTGTCCAGCGTGCTCACTTTGTACAGGTTAACGCAACGGGCCCCTCTACATACTGAACACGAGCGGCTGTTGAGTGGCAACACTTCATTTCGTAACCCATGTGCCGCGTTTCGCAATAGCGGTGCGTTAAGGTCTACTTGAGATCACCACAAGGTTCGCTGCAACTGGCGCTCGCGTGTTTTTCTGCCCAACTGTTCGGGGTCTCATCGCGGAACCCATTGAGCACTCAAACGGCTGTGCAACAAGTAGCTTTCGCTTCTGGTTGCAAGGCTGAAGTACGAGCACAGACCGCAACAGTGACCGGCAAACACACACACACATTCACGCCGCTCATTTTTCCAGCGCTCGTATTGACGCAACCGCGCGCAACCGCACGCATATTTTTGCATAGCGAGAGAAAGAATCAGTGTAGCGGAGAGAACCTTGGGCACCTACAGCGACAGCAGCGCAAATCAGAAGATTGAGCTATATATAGCTTACACTATAAATGCACAGTCCGATTCCTAATAAGAGGTCTGGAAGATTTATTTTTCTAATATCATAAAAAAAAACTCGTTTTAGATCGTCACCGACATCGCAGGAAAAGCGCCTATCATCGAAATTACTTTCGAATGTTTGGTTCGCCAGCAGAATCTTCCTGTACAAAGATTCGCAGTTTACCCGTATACCTGGAAGACCGCAACCAATGAGTTGCGAAGTAATTCGTCAAGTAGTCCAGGAGGAGTTCAAATGACTGCATGGACTGCAGCCATCTTTTTCGCAACCGCGTGCAGTGTCTATGATTGATGTGGTACGCGCAGTAGTGTAGAAGGTGCCCAGCACCCTACCCCGACGGCCATAGTAAAGAAGTACAGAAATTTAGCCACAAGAGTGGTAACGTAGCTCGGTTCCTCAACAAGCCGCAAGAGCTCCTTGTGGATATCAACCCGCTGTGCAAAAGCGCGCGCCTCTCGTTTACACCCTTCTGCTACACTTACGACTGACTCACAAGCCCCCGGAAATGCGACAGCTTGAGAACCATTGGAAACAGCCCCCTTTTCTTTCACTTAGATGAAGCCAGTCTATGTGTGACAGTAGTCCTGACAGTGACGAAGGATTATAGTGCCACCCAACATTTCCGCAAGTTCCCATCGCCGTGAGCCTCCAGCTTCGCATGGCCACTGCTCAGTGGCGGAGGATGCATGCGCAAAGTACCCTAATCGCAAAGGAAACTAAAGAGAGCAACTTCTGAAGCGAGGGTGCTTTGTGGCGAAATGACGAAGATCCTTCATCGATCGCGATGCTGACAACGCGGCGCCCACTACGATGGCATAGCACACAAATATAAGCTCAACAGAGATATAATGCCAGAGTGAGCTGACGGGGCCACCGAGAAAAGAGACGAAGACAGAACAGGCCACACCCAGGATTCGCGTATCCGACAAAGGCGAAAGGAGAGGCCGAGGACAATGTGGAAAGAACATATGATCTTGAAGTAGATCTGAATGGCAGGAAAATGACTCCTCTAATCGACATGGTGGTAAACTATGATGTGATCATGAGTACTTTCGGGGCTTTGCTCAAGAAGCGAAGGACCACTTCTCGCATTAAGATACTGCCAAAAAAGTGAGTGATTTTGTTAGAGTATTTGTGATGTTAAGGTTAGGCGTGCAGTGATGCCATCATTTTGTCGAAATCCTGTTTCGGTTTATGAATTTCTGCTGATTGCTCTTTTATACACTTTGAAGTGGTGTTTAAAAGAAAGTTTTTCTAAAGGACAGAAGGTATTCAAAGGAATGTGAAGCGATTCTGAACAGAAAATGTTCAAAAACTCTCGGGTTGCCCTTTACATACATCCCTTATGTAGGTGATACAAGTTTCAAACCCCGGACTAGGCCACCTGAGAAGAGTATACTCGGCCTGTAATTTCTGACTAATCGAGGCGCAGAAACAGTGACTGAAGTTCTCGACAAACTACTCCAAAGTTTTCAGGGTGACTCGCAGTTCGCAAAAAACCGCAGGGTGGCTTGGATAAGAAAAACACGATATTCGTAAGCTTAGTGACCGGATCCCAACGGTTTAAGTAGATCAGGCGTTGCTAGTAGATGAGCCACTCATCAACGCCTTTCCAGCTAGATCAGCAAAAGACCGTCGCTCCCGGTACAGTCGTGTGGCTCCAGGCTTGAATTTGGACGAACGTCACCATACTGGGATGAACGGTCCCGCAAAGTTTTCGTACCTTCTTAGATGCGAGTTCCATTTTTGTTTGGACGACTAGGAGACCAGCAAGGTGACAGCTGCGGCAAGGGTGCAGCGGATCAGTCTGCGTCATGCGTCTAGGCGTAGGCGTGACTTGCACCTGCCAGCTTTGCCGGCGTGACAGCCTTTTTTATGAGTACTCTCCGGCCGGGGCATGCAATTTGACCTACATTGGTACCCTACTCAATTCCATGACGCCCTTCGAATAGGCTCATGTCGCCGGTGGGCTGTTAAGGGACGCAGAAGGCATAGCGGATGCAGTCAGCACCGACATGCGACCTTGTCGAGAGACCCGGCGGGCAATGCGAGCACTGCCGTCAATCTCACCCGACTTGAGCCTCACCCGTAGCCCAAGAGACTTCCTCTCAACCGAGCGCATGCATGCGCCTAGACTACGCCATTCCCCCTTCACCCCTAACTTCCCCCGACACTGTCGCTGAAAAGGTTGAGAGCCCTCTTCACCAAGCGACTCCAGCAGCAAGGAGTAAAACGCTGTCCGGTTATGCTGGTCGCCTGCCCTGCGAAAGCGGTAACAACAGCTGGACGGTGATCTGGATTTCCTTTAAGAGCAAGTATAAGAATCGGAGCCAGGCACGCGGTAAGACAAACCACTCCGTTTCCTGTCTGAGCTGTTCCTCAATCTTCGCGCAGAGTACCCAGCAACAGCATCAAATTGTTACGGACTGGAGCATTATTTGGGGCGGGGCATCCCACAGACGAAGTAGAGCAGAGCTCAGCTGAGAAACGCTGCTAAGTCTGTAACTACAGGTAGCCGAACGTTGTTTTCCTTCTCTTTCCTAGCTGCCCTTGTAACTTCCTTTCATGACTGCAACAATACAGTGCGGTCCACATGCTCGTGAGCCATCCGGCGAAGCAAGGTGAGTACTCGCCAAAGATTTACTGCCACAATGTGTTTTAGAGCTGCGCACATGAACTTCGGAACTGGGAAAGCATAGCTAAAGTATATGAATATGTCGCTCTCGGTCCTGTAGGTCGTGATTATTCAAGACCCGTTTTTTTTTAAATGAAGCCCATGCGGCAGCGAACGATAATTACGCATTTTCAATAGGCTGCAATTCCTCTTGTATTACGTCGGTGTACTCAATAGATAAACTTCCTATACGCGTTTACTAACTCTCAGTGCTTTCAGTCAACAGCAGCTTTTTAAAATTTGCAATCTTTTGTAATAGTGTACTACAAATGAAAATTTAAACTTTTCAATCCTTGTGCTGAACTGCTCAATTAGAGTTTACCTAGTATTATAGAATATTCACAATTTATTTCTAGGCCTACTCAAGCTCTTAGGGAAGAAATTGAAAGATTATCGAATTTGTAGCTTACATGCCTTCACTGTGGCCTTCTTAAGTTTTCTTGGCACCCGATATGCTACTGATAGTCACCATTCCGTTTTCCATTTTTACCACTCGTAGCAGATACCGTCATGTGCAGCTCCGTTGTGCGACAGGTATAATGATTTCGATCGCATAATTCGAGAAGATATTTTTTTCAGGGTACGTACGAACAGTCTTCGTCAAAAATAAACACCCCAAGTAGTTTGCTTTCAAGCTGTTAGCGGGGCTATTCAGCACATTTGACAGCCCCAGGAGCGGAAAGAAGAAGTGGTGGTGCCGAACATTCTTTGTTTGAGCTCTTCCACTTTTCTGTAGTTTCTTGCTTTTGTGCGTGAACTGTGTCCTCGCCATCCTTCGGGATGGCGGGAGTACAGCCCCTGCGTCCTCCCGTGGTCGCTGTTGACAAGACTGCGGCTCTACCAAGTGGCAACTCTAGTGCTGATGTGGAGCTTCCAGATTCATCTGATGAATCCACGGTGACAGCGATGGATTCTGACAGCAGCAGCTTCATGCTTGTTGAGTCGCGCCGCATGAAAACGAAGTTGCGCCGGACATCGACAGCGGGTGGGTTGCCTACGAGGAATGTTGACCAGCCAGGTGTCTTCTCAGTGGCCTTCGTTCCTACAACGCAGACGGCTAATCTGAACACCATTAACAGACAGCGGCTAACCCCAGTTTTTCGACCGGGTTGTTCCGGGACAAGTCTGTGAAGTCAGAATTAATGAATGAAAGGATGTCCTGACAGTAGATGTTACATCTCAGGCATCAGTAGACAAGCTGAAAGAAATTAGCGTCCTCGGTGACATGGCAGTCAGCTCCTACGTTGCTTACGGGAAGCGGACAACCACTGGAGTTATCACTGATGTTGACCCCGAGATAGCTGACAAGGACCTCTGGTCCCTGATTAAATCTACGGCCTGGATTGTTGACATTCATCGTTTCGGGCGCTCCAAGTGTGTCAAACTAGTTTTTGAAACTGACGCTCTGCCATCCCACGTCAAGGTGGGCTATGTGAGGCATCCTGTCCGCCTGTATGTTCCCAAACCTGTTCAGTGCCACAAGTGCAAAAAGATAGGTCATGTGAGTGCTGTTTGCAACAATGAGGTATCCTGCCGTCGATGCGGCGTGATGCACCGGCATGACACCTGCACGACGGAGACTATAAAGTGCGCCAACTGCTCGGGTGCCCATGAAGCCACAGCTAAGGACTGCCGTAAGCTGCAAAACAAAAGACTCATCCTGAAGAAGATGGTGAAATACAATTCGACCCACCAAGAAGCGGCGGCGTGTATTCGTCGCCGCAAACATCGTTCCCGACGGCGTCGTCTGGTTCCACACAATTATAGTCCACCTGCACCACAGTCGCAGGAAGTATCAGCTCAGCCGGCACAGCAGCATGAGCCTAACAACGATAACAAGACGTCTGCGGCCGTGTTCCATGTTACCGCACTAGCTCAGTCTGATGCGTTTGTGTTACCTTCTTCCTCTGATGCTGAATGGCCTGCTCTGCCATCCAAGGAGATCGCCATGGCAAGACCAAGACCGGTTGCCACTCCAGCTGACACTGTTGGCAAGCCCGAAGGTCAGGATGTGAGCATAATGTTAAAAAAGCGTGTGTGTTCAATGCGCGTGCTGCTTTCAGGCATTAACACGCCAACAGCAAATATTGTTGTGCAGTTTTTGGATTCACTTGAGCCGCTCTTGGCGGTGTTGCAGTAATTCATTATGGCACAACCAAAACCCACCTCATCTGTGCCAATGCACGTGCGCCGTAGTGTAGTGGTGCAATGGAATGCCCGAGGCCTACGAGGTCGTCTGAGTGACTTCCGTAGTGAGTAGGCCTCGGGCATTCCGGCAACGCGTCCACAAGTACCGCTTCCCTGTGCTAGTTATATGTGAGCCCAACATGCCGTCGCCTTTCCGCCTTTCTGGATACGTGCTGTTGTGGTCTCGCACAGAAGACGAAACTAGCAAAGTGATAGTTTGCATACGCCAAGACATTGCGCACATCCACCATGTTCTACAGCCACACAACACAAACCATTACATCTGTGTGACAGTCACGCTAAAAGGACGGGTCTTTTCGATAATCGGTGCCTACATTCCACCTGAAGATGCCATTGATACCTCGTACCTATATTCAGCCATCCAGAGTTGTCCAGCTCCTCATATCATAGTGGGCGATTTTAATGCTCATCACCCTCAGGGTGGCAGTGCTGTTATGAATAACCGAGGCAGGAACCTGTTTGACTTTATGCACTCCCAGAACTTCATCAATATCAACGATGGTTCACCTACGCTTCTGCGTGGCACGTCGTACAGCAGCTGCTTGGATCTGGAGTTTGTTTCAGCAAGTCTTCAGTTTTATGTCAGCTGGTGCAGTGACGTGGAAACACATGGGAGTGACCACATTCTAACGTATGTTTGCGTCAAGTGGTACGCACCTACTCCTCCGTCTCGCGTGGGATATACAGACTGGCCTGCCTTTGGGTCGTCTGTGGAGATTTCCTGTGTGGACCTCACAACACCATCTAAAATAGAAGGCCTGATTAAGTCCTCTCTCAGTGAGACCACGCGGTATATATGTGCGCCTACGCCAGGGTCGACTATTGACGTGGAATTCGAAAGACTACGCGCAGTCCGTCGGCGCGCCGAATGGAAGTACAGAAGAACCAAATCCACGTATGATCCTGCCCTTTGTCGCCTAGCTCAACGACAAATAAAGCGCCACCTAGCGAGACTAGGGAGACAACGTTGGAGGCAGTTCTGTTCATCGCTGGACCTTCGCAAACCACTGTGGCGTATTTGGCATGTATCCAGGAGCTTGCGTTCACCCCCGCAGGAACGCTATCCTTTCCATGCCCTGTCTATTTACCAACGCCGTACTAATGTAGAGGTAGCAGAAGAATTCTGTAAAATGGTTGTGGGCACAACTATGGTACCATCAACCAGTTTGGAGGTTTTTGTACCACCTTCACCAGATGACCACTACGACATGCTATTCACGATGCCTGAACTAGAAGCTGCTTTCCTCGTGTAGGCGTCCATCTGCACCTGGTCCTGACTGGATTTCATACGCGTCCCTCTCTCATCTTGGCATGAAAGGCCGAACTGTGCTGCTCAGTTACTACAATGATACATGGGCTTCCGGAATCGTTCCAGAACACTGGAAGATCAGCCGCCTGGTTGCACTTTTGAAGCCTGGCAAACCTCCTTATGAGCTTACCTTATATGGCCAGTTGCACTAGCAAGCTGCGTCGGCAAAGTTATGGAGCGAATGGTGCTGGCGCGGCTCGAATGGTTTTTAGAGCAGAATGCTCTCTATCCGGATATGATGACCGGGTTCCGGAGGGGACGTTCTTCGATTGACAGCGTAATCGACCTCATATCGACAGTGGAACATGAAAAACGTAGTCGCCGACTCGTCGCTGCTGTCTTCTTGGACACCAAAGGGGCCTACGATAATGTACTTCTAGACGCCATCCTTGACGCCCTTGACGACATTGGCGTTGGCGGCCGGATGTATTCGTGGATTGGGAGCTACCTCAACGGCCTGTCTGTTTACATGTCTACGCCTGATGGGGAGACTACCCGTCATCAGGTTTGCCGTGGAGTTCCTCAGGGAGCAGTTCGTAGCCCAACCCTATTTAACGTGGCATTGATTGGACTGGTGAATGAACTTCCCACTAACATTCACATCAGTGCTTATGCTGATGATATCTGCACCTGGGCGTCGGGTTCGACACGTCCGCAAGTGCGTGCGAGATTACAACGTGCCGTGTCATCTACTTCAAGGTACCTACGGCGTCAGGGTTTCCACTTGGCAGCTGAAAAATGTGCTGTGGTCGCATTCACGCGCAAGTCTGTCTGCCACTACCCGGTAACTCTTCAAGGGGTTGCAATACCATACGTCTCTCACCACAGATTCTTGGGCATTATCATTGACCGCGATCTTTCATGGTCGAGGCATATAAACATGCTAAAGAAAAGACTCACTCTTTTTTTGCCATGTGCTTCGCTTTGTGGCAGAGATTAAATGGGGCCCAACGGAGCGCTCCTTGCTTCGACTTTACTATACCCTCTTTATTAGCTACATTCGTTAAAGCCTTCCTGTACTCTCTAACATGAGTATTTCCTGCTAGCGGACATTAGAGAGTGGCCAAGCACAGGCGCTCAAGATATGCCTCGGATTACCACGTTGTGCCTCGAACAAAGGCACGATTGAGGAATCTCGTGCGTGCCCAATATCGGTCTGCCTGTCACAAGAACCACTTCGTGTATATTTACGTGCGCTTACACGGCACCGCTGTCACTCGCTGACGAAGATTTTTGATGAGCGACCGGACAGCAGTTTTGCACGCGCACTGCGCTTCCATCGCTCCGAATTGCCATCAGACTATGCCCCGCCGCATCATTCCTTGCAGCCGCCATGGGTAATGGCTCAGCCTTCAGTCTGCCTGCATGTCCCTGGCATAATCAAGAAGTCTGCGATGCCGGTTAGCGGACTGAAGCAACTCGCACTTGCCTACATCTGGTCAGAATACCACAAATGTGTGCACGTATACACGGATGGATCTGCGTCTCCAGATGCATCAACAGCAGCTTTCGCATTCCCGGCACAAATGACGACCCGCAGATTCATTTTGGGACACAAGTCTACTTCAACCACTGCAGAGCTTGTGGGCCTTCGGGAATTGATTCGCCACATCTGCGGAGAACCGCCTCAGGAGGGGTGCATTTTCACCGACTGTAAACCTGCGCTACACATTTTAGGATGCTTCCTTCGCCACAGAACCTACCAGGCTCTGGCTCTTGGTATCATTAGTCTCGTATCATTTGCTCACGGAAACGGCCACCGTATAGTGTTTCAGTGGATCCCCGGACACTTCGGACTCGATGGAAATGAGACCGCCGACGCTGAAGCAAGGAGCGCCTTCAGCAGTGGTCTGCGTACAGCTGTGCCGTTCTCTATAGTGGACACAACTTGTCTCCTTTCGGAATAGATGAGGAGGGCGACGGCTAGGTACTGGGCCCTGCCAGACACCCGCCACATCCGCCTTAAACGGCTAGATCCGACGATGACCTTTTCAGTTCCTCGCGGAATACCTCGCCCTATTGCATGCGTTATCCGTAGACTACGTTTGAATATGGCATTCACGCGCAGATACTTACGCTAAATAGGACAAGCGGACTCCCCGGAATGTACCTCATGTGGCGTGCTAGGGACTATAGAACATTTTTTAGTGGCGTGTCCAGCGTATGCACGTGAAAGACTCATACTCGCATCTGCTCTGAAGCCTATGGGCACATCGCTCCTCTCTGAGGATTTGATCCTCGGCGCTTGGCCAGATAGTTTTAGAACTGTAAAGGCAACGCGAGCGCTCTCACGCGTTTTGAGCGACACACACCTTGTCTCGCGTTTGCGATGTCAGAAAGTGTGCCTTGTTTTTTTGTCGTTTCTTAAGTAGTTTTTCATCTGCCTCCTCCAATCATCATCGTCCCCCATCGTGACCTTCTTTTATCTCCTCTTCCCGTCCCCCAGAGCAGAGTAGCAGGCCAGATATTTATTTTTCAGGCCAACCTCTCTGCCTTTTCCTATCAATATACCCTCTCTCTTGACAGCCCTAAACTTCGAAGGGTTAAGGGCTTAAGTTCCTCCCGCCTTCGTGAGATTAGCGTTCCAGAGTATGCAAGGGGAGCCGCGCTGCAGCACTCGGAAGCAGACCCCTTGGGCTCTATACTTTTGACAAAGACTGTACATTCGGAGAAGTGGTGGCTGCTCGGAGCGCGATTTGAAGGCTACCGCAGCGCTTATCGGCTATGTAGGAAATCCTCACTCTGTTGTTATATGGATACTCAGTGTGACATAATCCTCTTACATGCGAGAATTAGAACTTAGGTCATTTCTTGATATAAGCAACCAGCGTCTACAACGACCAATTCGAGAGGCCACTCAAACTCCGTTTTAAAGAGTTTCAACGGAATTTTACGTAAACGTTTCCCCAGGAAATTCAGTCAATAAATTTTTCAACATTTCATGGTTGTAGTGGGGTCATCAAATTTTTTTGCAGACAAAGATATCTTCTTGCAAGCGCCATCATAATTTCGGTGTAATGCAAAGCCACTTACGTTCTGTTCCTGCCACTGAATATGCATTAACGATATTCTTTTCTTTCGCAAAACTTGGCGCTCCTAATATAATGCCGAGCATTCCAAACCAAAGGCCTCGTAACAAACTTGTAGATAGCATTGTGAGAGGTCTTAGTTAAAGCAACAGAAAATTTTCAAAACTACCAACATATAGACTTGCGTGATCGCCTACATTTTGTTGTTGACGCTGGCACTTACGTCCCTGGCAGTGATGATTATGCCTAGCAGGATCCTCCGGGAGAAGACGGCTCTCACATTGCGACCAAAAGTGCTCGTGAAGGGCATATACCAAAACGGCGTCCGGTGGCAACATACGTAATAATAAGAAATACACTCACCATCAAAACTAGTGATGATGATAACACATACTGATCGTTACACTTTGCGCAGTTATTTTGTGTTCTCCTGCTCTGCTCTGATGCTATTATTTATTGACAATAACAAGAACGCTACGTTACTGTGCACTGATAACTCATAATAGGCAGTTCTTGTAGTAAGTTGGCAGCCTGAGGTATCTCGCTTGCCTAAACATGAAGACATGCTTTCCAAGAGAAGTAAGCGATCATAAAGTAACATAGAAGTTGCGGAGTAGACCGCAGGCGCCAAAAAAAAAATCAAGAACAGAGGCGCCAGGCTGCCACGCACTTCAGAAAGCTAACGGCAACGATCAGTGGTGATGCTAGCACATAAGTGAGGCATAGAGGTGCGCCTGCATGCGCAGTGAATAGCAAGCAGAACTGGGTAAAAACCCTCAGAACCCAAGCAGTACTGAGCAAAAAAAATTTACCCTTGGCAACTTCTGGCTTGTTTTCCTTGCGCGTTAGCACCATAGCACCTGGTAAAAAAAACTGCTGCTGGATTGTTCCTTCCAATTTCATCGTCATGCTGTCCACAAGAAAGCAGAGCAAGAAAGGCGTGAGAGCGAATATATATATATATATATATATATATATATATATATATATATATATATATATATATATATATATATGTACATTCAGAAGATTGTTCATTATTGTGAACATTTGTTAGGATAGTTCTTTGAATTATCAGAAATCATGGCTGCAATCTATTTGTACGACCAGCTTTTGCTTTTAATATTGCATTTCAATTAGTTATTTCTTCGCCAGCAATGAATAATTGTTTTTACGTTTTACATTCATGTGATTATACACAACATTAATTTCCCACTGGGCATTATAGGTAATATTTTGATCGGAATGACTAGCAAAACTACTTAAGTTTTACTCTTTCCACTTCGAATCAAAGCGTCTTGGCAAAGAACGCCAGCTTTTCACTAACGTTTAGCTTAGTCTGTTCACTGCATCAGCGAAGAACTGCCCCAAATTTTAAAGTCTCTTGGTGAGGACTGCTTTTAAAACTGAGATACTAGCACAGCTGGTGCGCTACGGAAAATCTGGTGCAGATAGTTGCTTATGAATAAGCAAACAAAAACACCCATTACGATCGCCTCTGAGAGATTAAAGGCTTACCGGCTTTCCCCTACAGTATAATTTCTCAAGAAGGAAATGGTGTTGTTTTGAATTGCGATTTTGCTGTCCACTTGGCACTTTCTGGTGGTGTTATTATCGCTGTACACAGTCCAAATGTTACCGTTGGTGTTCATGAACTTAATTATGAAAGAAAAAGATCAAAATTGGCGTTTATTTTCTTTGTTGAGCACAACCAATTGTTGCTCCTGTCACACAGGAGTATAAATTTCAAAAGTTGTAAAACCACGCAATAAAGATTATTCTCAACTATTCTCTACAAAAGTGTTCTATTCACAAAAGTGTTTGGGTCATGAGCCGGCGTGGTAGAAAAAGTTTAGACACGAATTATAGGAGCAGAGAAGATTATTTGCGCTTTTCCAACGTTTCAAACGCGATTTGAATGGACTGTGTGTGCGAGAAAGGGAATTTTAACTATGAAGTGCTGGAAACCATATCACTTGTTTAAACACGAAATAATTACAAGACTCCTGAGATATGGAACAAAATTATCCCACATCGAGCGAATTCAATGGCAAAACTCATACAGCTCCTAAACAACTCACTTTACATCATGTTTTTTTTTCGTCTTTAAAACCCAATGCATTTGTTGAAACCGATCTGGCAAGGGAGAGTGGCACATTTGAAACGCGTTTATTTTTTTGGGCATGATGGTAATCAACTTATCTTCTTCATCCAGGCGCTTGGCCTCCTACTTTCTACCAACAATTTCTTGGATGGCACCTGGACACCCAACCACATTGCAACAGCACTGCCTAACGAAGCCTGCAAAGGTTATCTTGGCAAGCTAGGATGCGGCGCGTTTCTTGGAGAGCTGAATCGTCGGGCATACGTCCCCCTCAGGGGCGCAACAGGCACCAATACGCTATCGACATCGGGCCCCTATAGAGAGAGCGATACGCCAGGCAACGTAATTGACAATCGCGGCACCGCGCTGAAAATGTCCAGTAATCCAATCATATTCTTGATCCAGGTGAGCAAAAATTTTGGTAAATTTAACGAAAGTAACGATATTTTTCTTTTGATGGCCCCTTGCCCAGGCCAAGTGTATTCTTTTTTGTGTAATAGTGGGGCTTCCTTGAGTTGATTAGTAATGCTTGCTGGGGACGTGGAAAGAAACTATGGTCCCAGCAATCAGGAGGTCTTGAAGGAAATTCGCAAATTCACTGGTGACATGAATGCTTCAAAGGATAAAAATAAGGGTCTAAATGAATCCCTGCAAGGCATCCAAGCGAAGTTAGATACCTCGTCGCCTCTTGAAGAGAGAATTGCAGGTATTCAGGGTGAAATAGGTACATTTGAAAATACTATTATTAGGCTTGCACTCCAGGTGGATGACCTCGAGAATAGAAGCAGAAGCTCAATCCTAATTTTTTTTTGTATTCCAGAAGTAAAGAACAACTACGCAGATTATCGCGATTCAAAGTCACGGAAGAAATTAGTAAAGGTACGCTCTTCACGATCACGTCACAGTCTCCGGAATCGAGAGTATGCACCGTCTAGGCCCTAAAGCTGCAGGGAACGCGACCAGTTATTCTTAATTTGCAAAGTTTCAAGAAGAAAGCGAATATAATGAAAAACTGCTTCAAGCTTAAGAATACCGTTGTACAAGTAGGTGAAGCTTCTTTCTTGCGTCTACAAAACATAAGACAAAAACTCTGGGAGGGTGTTAAAGGTGAAAACGTTTCACTTGTGTACAACAAAATTAATATCAAAAAACTACTTCGCGTCTGGGATGAAGATAAAGGAGCCAGATTAATAGTGCGAAAAAAGTGCCGCCCGAAAGAGAAAAAGCTTAGTAAACATGATGCGCCTCCCTGTTTAGTTATAGTGATCATAAACGCCAGAAATTTTGCCAACAAAAGTATAGAACTTGAAGAATTCTCCTGATACTTAACAATCACCAAACAAGGTTGTCTCCCTGACATTTCATGTAAGAATATCTTCCCTCCGGGTTATACTGTCATGCGCAAAGATAGGTGATATCCTGGTAGTGTAGTAGCAATTTTGATGAGGGCAAACATTTATGTCACACCTATGCCTGAAATTATTGGTGCTGAAGCACATTACTGCATAATGATGATAGGAATGTCATTCATCTGTTAAGGAAACATGTATCGCCCCCTAATGCTACCCCCGATGTCTTGCACGCGCTAGCGAAATATATAGAAAATCACTGCACCCATAGAACAGAAATAATTCTTAAGGTGAAGTTTAGCATTGCTAGCATTGCTTGGAACTCCCGTGATAATAAAATGTCTGATACCCATCATGTAGATGGACCGTTTGACCTAAGTTTCACTTTCGGTTTTAAAGAGCTCATGTAGGAGCCAACATGTGTTACTGCGAAAAACACGAACGCACTCGACATCATATTTGTGAGCGATAATATCGCGGAGGGCAGTGTTTCATGGAAAGATGTCGACGGCATAACAGACCACAGAGTGACTGAATGTTCCTTTCTGTGGGGCGCACCACCACGTATCGAAAAAGCGAGTACACGCATTTTCGACAGGGTAAACGCCGACGATGTCAGTGTTTTTGATTAAGTGGATGAATCTTATCCCACCTTCAGATGTTAAGCCAATGGTCATGCAGCTTCAGTAGATAGATTGTGGTCAGCCTTTGAAATAATCATTAAACACTGCTTATCAAAATATAACCCTACAAAGTTCAAGCCAGTACGTAAGGAAAAGCTTTGGATAACGAGAAAAATAATATATTTAAAAAAGGAACACCGGAACACTTATGAAACTGAGAACTAAACTATCTTTGCACGGATACAGTGCTAAAACATGCGAACACACTTATTCGCTAAAATCGCTGTAAAAAGGCATTATACGAAAGCATAAACGTCTCCTTAATCAAGTTTATCAAAGAATCTCTAAAACGTTTTGCGATACTTCAAATAAAGTGAAGTCAAACCATTAATTCGTCACGGACTGAAGCTGTCGCATGATGTACAGAGTTCAATGATCAATTTAATTTGGTATGTATACACGACAACGAAAAAAGGGATGACCTCAAATCATTTCCGAGCAACACAACAAAAAGTAACGATTTATTTTAACTGAATTGGGCATTTATTCCCACTTACTTGAAATAGATCCTAAGAAATCTATTGGCCGGAGAACATATTAAATGCGTTTATCAAATGTTAAGCGGAAGGGAAGTGAAAGTTCTTGCTCCTTATTTTTCAAGTTCACTCTATACAACCGAAGTTCCGGAGAAATGGCCAATCGTTAAGGTTATCCCTGTACATAAATCAGGTGATCCCACCAATGGGTCAAATTGCCGACCTATCTGGCTCACTTGCACAGCCTGCGAAATCTTCGAACATTTAAAATTGAAACATATATCATTTGTAGAAAAATATAATTTAATTGTCCCTTACCACAATGAATTGAGAGAAGCTTTCTCTACGGCCACTGGACTGATTGAGACAATTCACGACTTAACATTTACAATGAACAAGAGCGGCCAAACCGATATGATATTCGTAGCCCTGTCCAAAGTGTTCGTTCAGGTTTCCCATCCCATGCTCCTTCAGAAATTTATCCATTAGCTCGGGGATAACACCAACACCACATGGTTGAAAGGCTACCTCACAAGTCTACTCAAAAATTGAAGGACGCTTAAGATTCGTCTTTAAGAGTGGAACGCGACGGCGTGTTGCAGCACTGCCACGGGAGTCCACGGAACGCCATCGCCCGTTCGGCGCGACGCCTTGCCCGTTTGACAAATCGCTCTGCTAAGTACGGTGAAACGGACGCGCTGAGCGGCAAAGCACATAGAAGCGCTGCAAGACGCCTTGCCGAAACGTGCGGGATTCAAGTTGCAGTCGTAGTTTGTCGGCACATCGTTCTCGACAAACCCGATGGCACGAACGCCAGCATAGCTTCCGCGCCGATCGAACGGGCAGCAAGCCGCAAGCTTCGTGGTGAACGCGCTTTGGATGTACGCTGCGTTGTTCGCCGCTCACCGCGTGATTGCTGCGTGCCCGCACGGCTCCACTGCGCCCGAACGAGACGAGCGGGAGGCGCTGCCGTCGCCCGCCATCTGTTGGGGCAGTGGCGTGCATTGCGAGGAGGATAAGGAAGAGAGATTTTTCGCTCACGAGAAGGAGAATGAATTTTTCGCTCACGTTGGCGACACCGGTTTTACTGCGACACGAGCTCCTTAACGCTGTCGCGTTAGTATGTATATACTACAAAGGCCACTCTTCGCATCGCGACGATTTGTTGTCTGGCGTTTCCCAAGGTGCCGTTCTAGCACCTTTCCTATTTCTTATTTCTATCATATCCACAGAAATACTGATGAAGCTGTAAGAATGTTTGCAGACGACTGCAATATCTACATTGAAATAACGTGCCGTAAGACCTGGCAACTTTAAACAATACGCTGGAAAGTACATCACAATGTTGTAAAGCTTTGCAGATGGCGATTAACATAGATAAAACGGTTTGCATGACCCTGATGAATAAGAGAGCGCCCATTCGCTCTTCATATTATCTACAAGGACAGATGCTAAAGAATGTACAAGTGTATAAATATTTAGACGTCATAATCTCATCAGATCTAAAATAGAACAAACATGGTACAGATACTACTAATAAAGCACTTGCGGCTCTGTGCTCGCTCAAACACTCCTTTAGATCCCCATGAGTTGATACTAAGCGCCTAGCTTACACGTCACTTGTCCCCTCTACTGAATTATGGAATAGTATATTGGTTCTCTTTCCGTAAACAGCACGTAGAAAAATAGGAGAGCGCACAACGGAATGCAGTTGCCTTTATTTTTCGCAGGTATCACAGTCACGACTCCCCTGCACACTATTAAGGAAAGTCGACCTTCCTACTTTAGAATGTCGAGCCAGACCACTGCGCCTCAAGTTTCTCTTCCTTCTTAATGGCAGCATGAAAATCGACATTAATAATTAACTACTAAAAAAGACACTAAGAACTGTACTGAATACAGATTTCGCAGTCACATATCCTGATACTCCTTTTTTTTCCGGAAGCAATCCGCAGGTGGAACGGCTTGCCTAGCAATGCTGTCGAATGCACATCACTCGAACCTATCATCACCAATGTATCAATGAATGCTCTGTAGGTTAGAGTGGAACGCAGGCGCCCCGTGTTCTTTCTCTTTTTTCTCCTTTTTGTTCACGGACACAACTTGACGTAGTTACCTTTTCTTCTTTTGTGCCTTGAATCTTTGTCCCCTTCGATATTTCTCAGTACCTGCTGCGCCTTATCGCTTACACTATGAATATCCAACTTTTCTAAATTTTCATTATTTTATTTTTGCTTTCATGTGGTAAATCTTCGAACTTTGCATTACTCCTCTTTGTTGTCATTTTTCATTGTTTATATAATAAGGCTACAGTACATACGTACTATCTCGTCAATTCAAATTGCTTATGTCCACGGGTACTCGAACTGTTGCGTGTTTATGTATATTGTGTACCTTTCCGGCAACGGCCTTAAATGTTACGCTAGCATTACATAAAAATTAATAAATTAATAAATATCTGATTACTGAGGCGAAAACTTGTATACAATGCAATCAATTTTTTCTAGTGTTATTGGAAAGGTAGTCAGAGACATTTACATTACGAAAATGTTACGTCAAAGACGTTTAAAAATTTTACTGCTGATCTGCAAGCCACAGAAGGAATTTTTTTTGAAGTGTGAAGCCTAAATAATCAGCCACATGCCGTCGTCTATAAATATCTATCTCAGTTGTTATCCACTTTTATTCCTAGGTCGATAGTTCATACGCCTCTTTTACTTTAGTACTCTCTCCAAAGACCGGATAGGGGAAAATAACCACTGTCGAGAGTGCAGCACTCGAGATGCATTGACTACATGGCTAACAACACTGGTGCATTGGAGCTTCCCCACCTGCGACACTGAAAACACGGCTTTAAATACTGACATGCCACGTCTACTACCCGTTTAATATTCTGCTCTCCTGACACTGCGTATTACCGCCTAAAGCGGTTTGCTGGAGTGTTGTATAATACCTAACCCGCAAAGGCCGATAATTGAAACTGACATAATTATTCTCCTATGGTTCTTGACTGCATGGTTGATCGACAAAGGAACCATGCTGGCTATTATGCAAAAAAAATGTAGTGGCTCGAATTTTTTCAAGCCTTTTTACGGCACGATTGTAGCGTTCACCGAGCAGTAAGGCAGAGGTGTGCCACTTTGTTTCATCAGAGCCACAAATCAATCTTTGTATATGTTATAAAGCCTCAATTTTCATATCTATCATATTCAGCGCCACTTCATTTACTGGATAGCATTACCCTCAAATACTCGAACTACCCTAGACTTCTGAGCACTGCTACCAAGCTTCTTTCGCAAGGTTAATTTATGATCCCCCAATGGCCTGTTTTACATCCCTACCTCCCTGGTACTGTGGCTTTCTTTTCCATTCCCCAAAATGGCTTTCGGCTACGATAATTTGGCAGAACACACCTTTCAAATCAAGCCAACTTTCTCATCTTGGGTTCGCGTAGCCTAAAATTTAAAATTCCTGTCTGATTAAGCTACACCTAATAGTTTTCCTTTTTATTGATTTCTGCACTGTCAACTTTTTTCTAGCCTAAATGAACGATAAACCATTTTTTTTCTCCTATGGATAGCAATGCTTAAAAATGTAATAAAAATTTCTTTTGTGAATACTGGTGCGCTCTAATACATAAATTTACAGCACATTATAACTGCACTGCATCCCACTCTTATTCTTATACCTGTTTCAATTCGCCGCTTAGAGTGAACTACTGTTTTCTCCGAAGTCTGTTAAACATTCTGTTTTCACTGGATACTTGATAGTCCTGCAGTTCACCTGTGTTACAATTAGGCCTCTATAATTATGCGCTATAATTCCTCTTCTGGTTAACATCGCAGGGCAAAATGATCAGAAAATATTAGATTATTAAGGTGCTTTCAGTGACTGATTTTCACGTCGTCCCGCTTCAACATTGTGAACACCTGTTAGACACAAGTTAGTTAATTGCAGCGGAGAGCTTTTGTATTCATGCTTTACAGCTTTAATGAGTGGAAAGTTCAACATTTTCCTGGAAGATAATTGCCATGGAATCACCTCAAACGTTTCTTGCACTTTCACTGTGGCTCTTGCACACCCTGGGTACGAACCGGCTGCATTACGGCTCCCTAATCAATGAACGTCGTTGCGAACGGATCCGCTTCTATAATTAACAGAGGAAAGATAATGAGTGCAAAATGTTTAGTGTTTGTTTGGCAGAAAATAGGGGTCTAATTGTCAAAATCAGACTATACAGCGGCTAAAGCTAAACCCTCCTTAGCGATTTTATGTTTTGAAATTTTCAGATGAGCAAAATTTTAGTGCTGTACCTGTAAACAGAATATTATGAACGGATCAGCATTGTTTTAAAAGTGCAGTTCTTAGTAACAACACGAAATGCCGGCTGTAAATCTGCTTGCTTTGTGAACAAAGGAGTCTGGGTACTTGGTGCATGTTCTCAATATTTCGGTACACAAAGCGTGTCTTCTTCTCTTACGTTTGTGTTCTTATATGACGCTTGTTGCAGTTTGCCTCTCTAGCCTACGCTTTTCTTTTGCAATGCCGTAAACCCAGCGTCTTACTTGTCGTTTGTGCTCAATCGGAGTATTAGTGATCACTACTGAATTAAGTCGCGCTCCTGACAATATACCTAAAGAGCGCCTTCTTTCAAAATTTGAATGGACTACATTAGTCAGAGATTCGTAATGTGAGTGGCCCAGTGGTCTGCCAAGTTAACTTCCCCCGCTGGCTTCTTTAAAACACATCACACGTCTCCTAATACCTGGCGTAGGCTCAGATATCTCCATTTTGTCGCGTGCGCGGATAGGAATGTAAGTAGAGGTTTTTCATTTAAACCATGGCGGGGCAATCGTCCATTAAATGTTTACAGGACTCATGACAATGTTTTTCAACGCACTTATGACAGCTTGAAGTATAACCGATACTGGGTGCTACAAACCACGAACACAGGAACGAATGACAAAAACGCCGGAGCGAAGCCATTTTCTTGGTCGTGTTTGTAAGTAAACAGCGTCGCATTGTTATCGACGATTAACAAAATCTCTCCGGTTCACTCTTCGAGCAATGTGGCGATTTTCTTTTCGCTATAACTGAACTGCTTTGAGCCCTTCTTCATCAGTGCGTTCAACTATTTTACTCATTTGCGCTTAAAGAGTACGTGCGTGCTCTATAATTTGCTTTATAATTTCGGAAATTGCAGGTGTCTGCTCCGGTTTCATCTACATGGTTTGGTTTGGTTTATGGGGGTTTAACGTCCCAAAGCGACTCAGGCTATGAGGGACGCCGTAGTGAGCGTATCCGGAAATTTCGACCACCTGGGGCTCTTTAACGTGCACTGACATCGCACAGTAAACGGGCTTCTACAACTTCGCCTCCATCGAAATTCGACCTCAGCTTCATCTACATCAGGCGACTGCAGTTGAAATTAGTTATGACAGTGCTGTATTTTCCCCCTGTCTCGCAAACAGAGAGAGCAAGAATTGACCGCAATGTCATGGGTTTTACCGGTAGCATTTAGTTCAAAGAGGTGGTCTTTTGCAGTGCCCGTTTCAAAACATCACCGACGGCCTAAAATTAATGCGAAAGAATTTCTTGACTCATGAGCTGCCTGTACAGGACCTATCATCAGACATGTACGCATGAAGATGACCAATCGAAAAAGAAATTCGCCTGCCTCACGGTTTTATCCCCGGCCCTCGGCATGCCAGGTGGGCACGCAATCCATACGACACGAAAGGTTTTATTTTTTCACATGGTATTTAATACATAAGGTTATGTATGTATAGAAAGGGGTTATATTAAGAGGATATATACAGACGATACATACAGGGATATATACAGAAAAAAATCACACCTAAATGGTCAGCAAAGATGGACACCACATCAACAGCGGAAACATGTCCGGTAGAAACTCCCTCTCATTATAAGTGTCCCAGAGTTGGATCATGATTCAAGTGAAATCGCTTCTGGGTGAAACGAGAGGTTAAGTGTTGCCGTCCAACATGCGCGTTTTCTACAGGCTATGAAGTTCAATGAGCAAAAATATGTTATATAGTTCGAAACTAGGTTCAGTGTCCGCGAGGTAACGAGGACTGTAGGAATTTAGAAGTCTTTAGAGCCTTCAGCAATACATCCGGAAACAAAATCGCATCTTTGCAGTTAATAAAACAGTGTTCAAGGGCGCCAGGTACACTGCACACATTGTAGTTAACAGAGGGCACAAAAATGTTTTTCCTATGGAGCCACGCGTTAACAGGTAGAGCTTCGTGGGTAATTTGTAGAAGAATGTTATGGTAAAAGCAGGGATGGGCATCTTGCACACTGCCGTTAACACATCATGACCCTTATGTCAAAGCAAACAGAACAATACCATGGCGCTGGAAAGAGCGTCATTATCAAATACCTGTACAGCCCTTAAGCGAAACATGCCACGAAGGGTTGTTGGTTCAAGCCTGTTAGACGGGCACTAAGGAAACGCGTTTTAACATGTAAGACGGTAAATTGTGTTGTGGATGTGTACTGAGTTCGACGACAATGGCTTGGAAAAACGTTGCTGACGTCATCTGAGGGTCACAATTAAATGCCACGTGACAACAATGACTTTGGAAAAAAAATTGCTGTGGCTTGACTGTGGCTAAGCCTGGATATGCAAGCGAAAGCTTCGCGCGTTTAGCATTCCGGACCCTCGCCAGTGAAGCAGCTCGCCGGGCGATATCGGCTGGGTGGACAGACGCCGCTTTTCCAGGACTGCTCAAAGCCTCCCACTCCCGCGCAACGCTCAAAGAAGACTGCTTGGTCCCACTCTCATGCATGGAAAAGGCCGCGCCGACTATAGACCTCCTTCACTCGTCGGCGTCACGAAGATGCTGTGACACTGATTTCAGCAGCGACTTTCGCACAATGCGCAAAACAGGTTCCGCCTGCCCGTGCATACCGCCCCTACCAGCGGCTGTATGATGCCTGCACACTGCAGAAGCAGCATGTATGGACCAGTTGCAAACTGTTGAATCCCCGTAGTAGCATAAAAGAGTACATTAAATTAGCCACGATTTGTCTTTCGCAGATAAATACCGCATTAGGAAATGGTCCGCGGTAGTAAATTGCGAAGTCTGGGTGTCGATCGGCGCTGCCAGTCAATGTACGTGATAGTGGGAAGTTGATGCGCTCATCGAACAGAACATCAGCACCGTACTTTTAAAATTGCGTAAAGAAAATAAAGCATATATGTAGCCGCGCACGTATTAATCACCTTGAGCCGATATGAACCGGGCTAAGGCAGGTTCACTCGCCACCAACGAATTCTTTCTTTTGTTGATAGCACAGCATAGTTTAAGGTGTGTAGAAGTTGTACGAACGTATAATGGCGCGTTTCGTGGCTTTTAATAGTCACGTGAAATTATTTCTGGATATGTTCGACATAATTATTTGATTAGAGTATAAAAGAACTCTTGTAAGTTGAGTGACTCTTGCGCGGTCACGTTGGCATGCATAGAATAGCGTAATTTAAGTGTGCTAAATGCCACATTCATTTTATTGCATCATGAATGTGTCATAAGCTGTTTCATGAGGTAGTACATGATCGTGAAGCTGGATTAGAAAGAACGAGTCGCAGGGGATCTAATAATAAACAGGTAGCGAGATATAGAGGGGTTGCGGCAAAAAAAAATTTTTCGTTATTTATGCAGGAGAAATTTAAGCAAATTTGGTCAAAATATAAAGCTGCTATGCTAATTTCGGTAATGCGTTTTATTTTCGCTATGTCTGGCACAGTTCTTGGGTAATTACATTTAACATCTCCTTCAAGTTACCCCCCCAGTCTTAAGCCGGAAGTGCTCAAATTTTTATGCGAGCATGTTCACTAAGCTGTTCTGCACGATGACGCTGTTAGTTCTTTTTTTAGATGCTCAGTACTTATACGTGCATAGTTACATGAAAATGTTTCTTACAAAGTTAACATACTATCGCTCATGTAGTAACAAAGAAATTGAGTTTTATAACACTCCTTAGCGTCTCAGCAATTGTTCGAGACAAATAGAATCATTTATTTTCATTCGCTACGAAATGCCAATCGCAGAAAATGTAAACGGTGCGAAAACGAACCTTTAAGATTATTCTCTCGTTTATGGGCTCTTCGCTCTCGCTGTAGTCAAAGAAATGCAGCACTAAAATAAACGAAACCTCTGATCACTCTCGTTCGGAGTGACACTGAGAAGATGGTGCTCCGTCGTCGTAAACCCGCGGAATTTGCGATGTGCCAGGACCATTAGAAGCGCAGCTACCTCGAAATTTTGAACTATTACAGATATAAAAAGCGTAATTTTATAAATTTCAACTGAATATTTTGCTATAATTTTTCGTAACGAAACCGAAGGCCTCAGAACTTGTAAATAAACTAATTTCAGCAATAAAACACTTCCACCAAATCGACCAGTTTAGCAAGGGGAGGAGTCGGCATGGCTAGAGCGTCATCTTGGGGCTAAAAACAGCGCTTACGCGTCACACAGGAGATCGGGGACACGACGCTGTCCCCACTTTTCGCACTGCGCAGCCCGTGTGTCAGCTTATGGTGAGCACGTCTGCTCCGCCGAAACAACGCCGACGCTTCCCCTCTCTACTATCTCGAAGTAGAACCATTCCGGCTAGTGCACAGTGTCAAAAACTTGTCGTCTTCAATGCTTTGCGTATAAATCAACGGAAGAAACGCTTTCTCTTTAGCACTAACCATAGATGTATAGAATACACTGTGGCGAACAGCTTTCCTGAATACGCCGTACTTAACTAACGTGAGCACGTGTACCTCGAGAAATGACTAAGTTGAAAGCAAAACCGCTGCTGTTATTCGTAGAAACTGAAAATGCGCCTACAGTCTTTGAAAACTTGCACTCAACACCCTTCCGCAACGCCACTCCTTGGCCTCTTGGCTACGGCGTGCCCGCTAGCGATGGCAGCGCCACCTCGTATGTTTGCAAACAAGCAGGAGGTCTATAAAATAGGCAAGCGCGGCGCTCTTACCCAGGCCCTAAGGTACCTCGATGGGCCAGCGCCGCGGAGGCGAGTGGGCATCGAGGCACCCTACCATGCGCGCGGAGAGTGACGTAGGCGGCGACCCAGCTGCGGAGAGCGCATGCGCCAAGCCGGCGGTGGCAGCTGGGAGCGCACGCGGCGGCGGCGCAGCGAGAGAGCCCGGCCAATTCGCACAGAGGATTAATAGGAAAAGGTGACGTCACGTGCCGGAGCCGCGATGAGACAGGCGCGGCGGCCGCGGCGGAACACGTGCGGCTCGGTGCATTCGGTTGTCATATTAACGGCGCATGCGCAGTTGTGGCCCCGAATGAGCACTGCGAAATGCACTTCTGACGTGGCGGCTGCGTTTCGATGAGGCCCGTGTGCTGCGTGATGTCAGTAGATGTTAAAGATCTCCAAGTGGTCGCAATTATTCCGGTGCCCTCTACTACGGCACCTATTTACCAATTTCTTCCTTCTCTTAGTCCTTTCTTTATCCCTTCCCTTATCGCGCGGTTCAGGTGTCCGCCGATATGTCAGCCAGATACGGCGCCATTACCCTTCCCCAAAAACCTATTTTCATTTTCATTTATTACAGCACCAGTAAACAGGAAATACTGAAAATTTCAGAGCACGGCAGTCTGCTGCGTGGGAGAAATGTGAAAGCATTCGCGTTTGCACATCATCGTTGTCTCGTGACACTTATAACGTGAGCCTTGGATGATTTCTGCAATTTTTTGTAGTGAAAGCTATACTAGTAGTATTAGTATTAGTAATAATAATAATATTAATAATGATATACCTTTATTCTTCAGTATGTTAGTCATTTCCAGCCTACTTAAAAAATAGAAGTTGCCTTGTGAGCGCGACTGGGCAGTGAAGCTAGAAACATCGCTCGCAGAAAAAAGAAATCTGAATGAAACTACCTTCCCGAGACTATCAAAGAATAGGCTCTATATAGTGTAAAATACATCAGTTATTGTACTAATTATGTACGCACTTATGTATAGGACGCTATAAATATATACTGACCAATAAAAGGAAGGAAAAGATTTCATTCTAACGCCGGCATCTGCTTTCGATACCGGGGTTTGGAAGAATGTTTTCCTTTTTTTTAATATTATTTTATTGAAAACACTTACTACTACTACTAGTAGTGAAGCTTTCGCTACAAAAAATTTTCCAAAATCATCCAAGGGCCACGTGGTATGTGTCACGTGACGACAATGACATTCAAATACCAGGTTTCGGATGTTCAAACGCCAATGCTTTCGCATTTCTCCCGCGCAGCAGACTGCACTGCTCTCCAATTGGTAGCATTTCGTGGCTACTGATGCTGTAGTAGTGGCACGGGATATAAAAACTGGATCAGGAGGCTGGAGGTACAGAAAGAGCAAAAAGCACATAGTTTGTTGCGGATCCTTCCTTCCTTTTTTTTAAAGCCCCAGCGCAGAAAAAACTACGGAAAGCCGTCGGATAGAAAAAAATCATGTCAGAGCCTATATAGGCTTTAACGTTCGCGTCGGCTGTATGGTAGTGAGAGGGTCCACACAAATGTCGGAATTTAGGAGAGAAAATCTTAGTTGGTACAGAATGATAAGTTTGAAGGTGCTTAGAATAACCACAATGCACCATTAGCAACAGCCCGATATGTACGGCCTCTTATCAACAGATCAAATCCACCCTAGTTGGAAAGAATTGTTGCCTTAATCCAGAACATGAGTTTGTTCCCTCATGTACGATCACAGTATGAGACCAACGTATCACGCTCGACCACCTGCCACACTGATGAGGAATACACTTCAAATTCACGTCACTGTTTACGGGGAGCTACGGTTTACAACGGCGACAGCAAAAGTGAAAAGTTTCTACGTGTGATGACAGGTGTACCTATATCTTTCAGTCGGGAGGGTATATGAATGAATGAAGGAACTGCTTATTTAGAAAGCGAGGCTATATAACATCATTGCTTCGTTCTACAACTTTGGACTTACTCAGGTGAGTGCATGCTTTATGCAGGTGGTTCATTAAACTGGTGTGCGCGCAGTAGTTCTAATGCTGAACCTCGCGTATCTCAACTTGAAATTTGGAATGCCTCATCGACTGGAGTAATGTGTTTTGACCTAGAAGAAAGGCACGCATATTGCAGTCACGAACATTGCACTTATTCCTTTTCGTTAGGTCTTGCCATGTGAGTACATTTACATCCTACAGTCGGATTACGATCGGCTTAAGAGTCTGTTATTTTTTCTCCTATCATTTAATATTCCGATCACGACAGGGAAGCAACATATATTCTGCGCTCAGTTTACCGTAAATACAAATACTCGTTGCTGGCTAGATATGTCACGTGATTATGAAAGCACGATTGATTAAAATGGTGAGCTAAAGGCGTTTCAATGGTGCATCATGTTTTCCCCCACAATGCTATTCACATAACGTGAAGATAAATATTCTAAAATATCGGCAGCACCATCTCGATTCTTTACATTATATTTAATGGTGCCTTCGGTGGACCACAAGGTTTTCTAGAACATCCTCACGCGGGACAGAAACCATAACATGCCCTGCTTAAAGGCTATGTGTTTATCTAAAATTATAACACATTTTCAGGATAGTTATAGGAAAACCTAACTGCAAAACTGTCGTAAGCGCAGCTCTCGTACTGGGCCCCACTACGTATACGTGAAGATTTCCAATGTGATTATTGTCAAGCTGTGAACCAAATATAAATAAGCAAAATATCTTACCGCCTTCAGGTCCGTACTGATTGTAACTCTGTTGCGTGATACATATTCGCTTGTCGCTGAAACAATTAGCAGAAGAAAAACCATGAACATCACGAGGAGTCTTTCCGCGCTGTTTTAAATATCCCTGCTATCGTTTCGTATTTATAGCCCTCTGCCAGGAATTAACAGCTGCCGTTCGTGATAAAGCTAAGAATACAAGCAAATCGATACTCACCACGTGCCCATTTGAAGAAACTGAAATTCAGTGGTTTGATTCGTAGCAATGCGGAAAGAACAAAAAAGAATTTTCACTTGAGTTCATACGTTGTGCAGTACAAAATGACAGCCTAGGGAAAGATATGGGAGCAAAAATTTGCACTTTTTCTTTAATGGCAAACTATGCCCTTTTGCGGCCACATTCCTGCTCGAGAATAAATGTTTGTCTTAATATTCCTTAAGCTCAATAAAACACAAAACACACCCTCTAACATTTTCAAAAATAATGTCACGTATTTTACACTTTTAAATGTTACTTGAGGTGAAAAAACAAGCTTCGAATTGTATAGCTACTGATATTTTTTCTCGTCAGAAGGGCGGAATGCGTTGCCGCCTGCGTGTGATACGCGTAACACTGATAGGGTACGTCGTGTAGGGCCCCGACGTGATGTTCTGTATCGAATTTACATTATATCAATATATTCATTTCATGTAGTCGACGTCCACTTCGCCCAAGCAATTAGTGTAACAACATTAAAGCACCCACTCACAGAGAGCTCACCATGTGCCCGTAAAATCCTGTTCCGATCGTATAGTTGAAATGAATCAGGAAACATTATTTTCTCTGTAAGGTACTATGTATGCTTTTCAGTTCATTGCGTTCGTAAGAAATTTTACGCCTGGAAATAAGAGGCCTTCCGAAAGCCTTCTTCTTATTCTCCAACTTAGCTTTACACCGGGCAGAAATAAAGCTATCACGAGAATTAAACCAACCGCCCTATAACCGTGTGCTTCTGTGCTTGCAATAGCGACCCATCGCGCAAGCGCCTGAACTGCTTCGGGAATATATTTGTTTAAGGGCGTGATGGAGGGATGTAAAAAGCTTCAAGTTGTCGTCCCAGTGCTTTAAGTGGTGCAAAAAAGAAGCAGAGTAAAAATTTCAATGTGATGCTCAAGGTGCTTTATTTCTGCAAAATTTTATTAACCCTTTTTAGGACAGCAGACGCATTCTGTCTTACATGGTTCAAAACGAACAGCGGTGCTACTAAGGCCTTAATTTTTCTCGCTGAAAGCAACCGAGCTAGCAGAAAAAAAACATTCAGCTCATTTTTGTCATTTGATACTAGGCATCCTTGGTGTTCTAAATCTTTGCAATGCCAGAGTACTGATCGACTCCGGATATTTTGGCAGAAAAAAAATCTGAAAAACTTTTGAGATTTTGAGCCTTTTAGATAAGTGAACCTAGTCGCAGTAGTTCGTGACCCAGTTTTAAATTATAATAAAAGTTTTTTTGTGGATAGAAAACACTAATTTGAGGATATGTACCACTTTTAATATATTGACCATATTTAAGGCTTGCATTACAAATGGCTTAAAAGAAAAGCGATGCCATTCAGTTTTTACTGTCATTTTGATTGTAATTTAACGCTATATATGCAAGATGAAATTTATTTTTCTTACTCTCTTACGGAAGATATTTAAAAGTATGTTCAAGCTTACGTTGTGAAAATTTTCACATATTTCTGATGGGAAGAGCCTGAACGAAAAAAGAACAATTGTGACTGATTTCACTGTTCTTCAAAAATAAAACAACATTACCAATTGTTCAACGACCAAAACATCGCATTATTTTTGGTCACGTTTTTTGAGACCCTCAGTTCGCATCATCAGCCTTCCAAGCCACCGCATCCCCTGCACATTATTTTTCTTTCTTTTTTCTCTGCCTACACTAATATATGACAGTGAGTGGTGCGCCTCTTCAAACACTCAAACCTCAGACCAAAGACCTCACAACAGGCCAAAGAGTTGAACTTGACGGCAGCTTTGCAGACCACCAAGAATTTCACTGCTTCATCAATGTTTCTGTTTTATTTGATTAGAGATACTATCTCTCCGGACTGAACCAACATAGGAATTGTGTAACAAAGGTAATACAGACAAGAGGCTGAACGTATACTAACAAACACAAATGCCGTCTGACAGTTAGTACTAAGTGTACACACTTATATAATGGGACTGTTCTTTTCGCAATGAAAAAAACCGCTAAACATGCTTAAAAATCTCGATATAACTAAACACAACGTAATGAGAGAATACTAACGCAATACCAAAATACATTACACCCCTAACCTTAACCTGGTACAAATTATGCAAATGTACACCTTTAATAATACAGTTGTACATGTGCATAATTTGTATGCTTCTAAGTTACAGGTTATGCATAAACTTTAGACACGGTAACCTGCAAGTAAACGTGACGGTTCTTTTCTAGGCCACGAAGCAAATTTAGCACAGAAGTTAAACTGCAACGTCTAAGAGTATAACCTTTAGTGAAGGCATGCATTTAAAAATTTTTTATATTTCAACTTAAAGATATCTGGAAACCTTCTGAATAAAACGTTTAAGCAGTATTCTTGCTGTAAACCTTTAATAATTACCTTTAAGACAAATGCAGTACACCAAAGTATTATGCGATCCCGACCCGCAACTTTTGCATGTCTTGTGAAAATCTCTCGCATTGTACTGAGAACATTGCATAGAACAAGCAGCGGCTGTATACGTTCATATACCATCTATGGCGAACTGTTTTTTCGTTTCATGTGTCTAATAAATATAATTAATGCACTTAAACTAAAAGAAGACAATGTTAAGCTAACCGTGATTTTTTTTTTGGCCTAGTGGTGTGTCACTTTCCGGAGAATTAAATTTATAATGTCGGCGTGTCTAAGGTAGCCTATGGGCTACGAATGGAAAGATGAACTTATTCACAGAAGCATGGCACACGCAAATACATAGGTTTTTAAACCTTTGGCCGGATGTGAAAAAAATTATTGCTGTAGAATAAAAAGTAAGAAGCACTTTATTGAAAATGCAAAACATACAGTCGTTATATGAACTCCGGGTAACCGAGAAGTGTTTTCGAAAAAAATTATACGGGCACTTCTATACCTTTTGTGCTAAAATGATGTTGGTTAATCGTACTGATGAGATAATGTTTTTTGTTTAAGTGTGCCGAAAATCACTTCAATCGGTTAAAAATCAAACCACGTGAAGTTTGTTCTTGAGGCCTCAGAAGTTTCTGAACCAGAATAACCATTTGTGAAGATTTCTAGACGCCCGTGAGCTGTTCGATGTGAGCGCACGTTAAAGAACCTCAAGTTGTCGAAAGTAACCGATGCCCTCCAATATGGCGTCCCTCTCAGTGGAATCACCTTCAGAAGTTAAACGAAATACAACCAATACATTTTAACGTAATGAACAGAGCAAAGAACCAGGACGAGGAATGGAACAGAAAAATGAAGCGCTGACTAAAAACTGAAATTTGTTCGGAGAGAGTCGAGTTTATAACAGCTCTAAAAATAGCATGCACTGGCGCAGAAAGCCGAATATTAAGAAGAAACAAAACACGTATTCTTCAAAGCAAACACGCGTCAGACGCTGATGAGTCCGCAAGAATATATTAATACATACCTTATCTCTCGTGTGTAACGCCACCGAAGCCTTGCAAGCACACGAGATGGTCGAGCAAGTGATGAGACGCGTGATTTACTTGAGAAGCCGGTTTCTATTCTCTCGTACAACGTCGCTGTACTCAAGCTTCGGCAGGTAGTCAGTATTTTTATATCTCCTTCTGTAATGACAGTGGATGGCCAGGCTGCAGACTCGTTGGGGTGTCACACTTGTTTGGTTTTATATTTTCTTTGTTATTGTTGATGGGCTTTCTTCGCCTGCGCACACTGGTTTAAGGGCTTTGATAAACTCGATTATTTCCGGATAAAACTTCTGGTCATAGCGCTTCGTGTGTATGTTTCTTTCCTCGCCCTGGTTCTTTGCGCTATTCATTATGTTAAATGTTTTCAACCAGCCATGTTCTTCGCAAGGCCAAAAGCCTTTGCAAGAATACTTTTCGAAAAACAGAAAGTTGGGCTAGTTGCTGTCGATTCATACTCAGCAGCGCAAAACAATGAGGACAAAAGCTAACGAGGAGACGCAACACAAGTGCAGACTATGAAATGAATTTTTATTCACAGAAAGGAAGCTTTATAGGCGTAAGAGAACGCAAAACTCACAACAAAAGAAAACACCACAACCGATTTCCACTCGTGCAAAGAAAACTAATGACATTTCATTCCTGCGTGATACAGGAACACAACAGGAAACAAAAGCAATCACATCAGGACAAACCCCCTATTGTCTACTCGCACTCAAGAAATTGCGCAGAAAAGCAACTTCCTTATCCTGCAGGCAGACCGACACTGATACGGCACACGCGTCTGTCTCTTTTTTAATCAAGTCAGCTTCTATGCGCTCCCGGCATACCTTATCACTGCGCCTGAACAAGATACTTGTCCTATCAAGGTGCGGAAAGCAATCTTTGCTACCCCTGCAGGGCAATGTGAGGTTGGAGAACACAGCACCTTTCAATAATCTGCGATGTTCCGCCAGACGCTCACTGATACATCGACCAGTCTGGCCGATGTAATTCTTACCACATGAAAGCGGAACGCAGTACACAATACCTGTGTCACACTTTGTGAGCCTTTTTCTGTGGGCTATTGTGCAATTACTCCTTTCGCGGTCACCACCATGCTCAAGCTTTTTGCGCACAGCACTGCCCGCTCCCCCGAGCTTGTTCTACACGGTGAAAACAACTTTCGTCCCGTACTTCGGCCCCCCTTAACTTTAGGCGATATGAAATGCCTTGGACGCAGGGAATTCCTACCATTCGTTTTACCGCACCGTTTTCTTTCACGATGACCGCGGGCCTACCTGTCCTGGCCAAGATCCTTTCAGTGACTCTAGCCAGAGTCTGATCAGGAGAACCCGCTGCATTCAGCCTGCGCATTTGTCCCAGGAAGCTTGTTTCAACCTTGTACGCCGGCCTTTACCAATTTCGAATGACCAGAACGGTGATTAAGGAGGGGCTTTTCCGTTCTTGGGCGATACTCCCAGCACACTACACTCGCGTGGCAATCAATCCTCAAGTCTGGGAACTGTATGGAGCCTGACTGAGGTAATTCAAATGTGAACTTCAGCCCATTGCCCCTTTCCTTGAATATCTTGACGACGTCCGGGATAACCCTCATGCAGCTATCTTTTAGGAAAATCTAAATATCATCAACATACCGAAGGACTCTTTCAGCAAGATCAACAACATCTTCAAATAGTTTTACGTCCATTCTGCTGAGGAAAACGTCACTCAAGACGAATGCGACATGCAGACGCCGTACCTCTGGAAGTACTTTTTTGCCCCACCCAACGAAGGTCGAGTCGAGGTAAAACGATATTAGCTCTAGGAAAATTTCTACTGAAACACCACATTCAGCCATAAACAAAACCTCGTCATTATCCACGATGATGCACTCCTTCACATACTTCATAAGCTGAGCATGGGGTAAAGAGTAAAATAAATCTTCGGCGTCTGTGCTGAAGGCGAAATGTCTCTTTTCCTCTATCTGTGACAAGAACTTCACACCATCTGTAGACTTATCCACCAAAAATGGATCGGCCAACCTGAGAGAACCCAGATGACGTTGAAGAAATTCCGGTACAGCATGCTGCCAAGTGTCCCGCTCCGAAACAATTGCTCTAAAGGGAACGTCCGGTTTATGGGTCTTGGCTGTGTAAAACAGGTCCAGAAATGTACCTTTGCGGTATCAAGGTGCTCCCGGAAGGGATGAATCTTGATCTACTGTGTGCTACGGTCAGCAATAGCAAAGGAGTGGAGCCTACTGGGATTTACTAATAATCTCCATTAGGGGACAAACCCAGGCTTGGATGCGTAGGGACCTGTCTGTGTTTGCTCGGGCTCAAGTCAGCGACATTTTTTTGCCTACTACGAATGCGCGTTGGTCTGAACCGAATAAAAAGTGGACTTAGTGAATGCGGTGTTGTCTTTGACTTAATGAGGTGCGTGCGTGTTCTTATGAGGGCATGAGTAATTACGAGTAGGCAATTTTTTTAACAGGACCCAATAAAAATTGAATTGTACTCCATAAAGAATTTCAAGCGACTGCCATAAGCTCTAACACCCCTCACTTAACTAAAAGTTGGCATCTCCTCTCTCGTGCTCCTATGCCGGCGCTCTTTGTCTCGGCTTCTCCCGGGCACCGACGGTGGCGGCACCTAAGCAGGGGAAGGCTAATAGATGCTCCCAACGCTCGCCTTTTGCAGCGCCGTAGACCGCACGTGCGTTTTCTGCCTTGGTGGCGTTCGAAAGGAGACCATGGCATAGGAGACTGAAATATTAGTTATTCAGATAACTACCTCGAGCAACATTGCTAAGGTTTATCGATTTTTTTTACTGCGATCGCTTTGATTGCTATGCACACAGTGGAAGTGGCGGCGCGGCAGAGCTCGCAGTCCATCATCAGAGAGTTGTTTCCTACCGGTCGCTCTTTGGCGCCTAGTGGATCGCGCGCCAGAATCAATTGTTTGTGACATTTTCTGTTTTTAATTCTGCCCCTATGAGATCGTGGCACGGGAGATAAAAAATATAGCTACCCAAACAACTCTCTGACCAGTGTTGCATTGCTTTATCAAAACTTTTTGTTCTGCGATCGCTCTGATTGGAGTGCACACGATGGAAATGGCATTCCCGGGCGACCTCACAGCAGAGATCATCCTCGGAATCTGGTTTTTCGATCGGCGTCTTTCGCCGGGTATTATTCACAGTAACTCCGCCAAGAGGACTTGGACTGGCATAATACTAGACATACTGTCTAGGCTTTATTTGAATAGATGGCGGTGTAATGCTGCCTTACTGTATTATTTCAAAGGCGCGCGTTTGCTCGTGAAGTCGGCTGTGCGTAGGCTCCAACTCATTTTTTTTAGCGCGGGAAAGCTTAGCAGTTGTTTCGGAGTTTCTAATCCTCGAACACCTTGCACCTAGGCTACGGTTAAAAGGATCCAAATGACGGTAGTTCCTTATTGTTTATTTGTAAATAGGTGAATACGGTTCCCTAGTACGCACTGTAACACGGTTGTGAGAAGAATTTTGATGTAGGATTAATTGTTTCGGTTGAGCAGCAGCAATCCAAAAAGGCTTTTAACCCCTCCTTCGCTCACAGCTAGAGCTCTGCATGACTGATTAGAATGTTGTTTCTTTAGGTGATTGTCCTTATGCCGGCTACTTACTTCTGCTGCTGCCAGCAAGAATGTAACAGGGAGCGTGGTCCCTACCAAGCCTACAACTTTGCCGTCTTTTTGATTGCACTCCAAGCGACACGTTAATTGACGCAAATAAAATGATTATTTGATTGAATATTAAATGATTGATTGGTTGGTTGGGTCAGCATATGCCATAATGGCTGATAAGACGTCGTTGTCTTCTATGGCATAATTTTCATGCATAACGCGGAAATACCTGGACTGCAGCAGTTAATAATAGCTTTTGGTGGATGCAGCGTGAAAAAATTCAAGCAGGGAAAAACCAAACCCCGAATTTACTCAGCCCTGTTTGAAGTAAAACGTTTCTCGTTTAGGAAGTTCTTGGACACAAAAATTGAAAATGCAAGGAGTGCTGTGCGATGTCAGTGCACGTTAAAGATCCTCAGGTGCTCTTAACTATTCCGGAGCCCTCCATTCTTCCTTTCTATTCTTCCTTTATTATTCCTTTCTACTTTCACTCCATCCTTTATCATTTCCCTTACGGCGCAGTTCAGGTGTCTAACGATATATGAGACAGATACTGCGCCATTTATTGTCCCCCAAAACCAATTAATATTATTACTATTATTAAGGAGCAAATGTATGCAGCTACGTTTAACAGAAGTCCTCGCTTGTATTCTCACGTATTCTCCACGCAGATATGAAGTACTGAAGCGATAGCTGCCGTTACTGTGCCTAGGCACTGTCACGACCGATTTTTGTGTGAATCCTAGCAGAAAAAAAACTCTCAGTCATGCGCGCAACATGAAAGCTAGACCTGCACCGCGAGCAGCGTAAAGGACGGAGCTCAAGTTTTGAGTTCCGCCCGCGAATGAGTCCGACTACAACCAAACCAATACACCCCTTAATAGCTGCGACATCAAAGGTGCACCTTCAGATCCTAGAAGAGACGGCAGCGTGAACGGCGAGGCTAAGACAATGAGAATCATGGCTTTCGTAGCTTGCGAGCGAACGAACCCAGCTACAATCATTGCAAATAGCATTAAAACGGCAGCCGCTGGCATTTCACACCAAATCCTCCGAAAAAACACGACAACTGAAGAACGGCCACTCAGATCGTAAAGTCGCGTATCCAGCTCATGATCACTGTTTTCCTTGCTGATCTTACGAAGCCAAACCTTTCGACGAGCCACATTGCCTTTTCCTGACGCAATTACGAAAAAAAGTTTCCCATTGCCTCTTCAGTTGTTGCCCCGTAAGCGCAACAGAAGCTCGGCGTCGCCACAGCGCGTAGACACCATCAAAGCTGGAGAAACGCTTCCCGCGCGATTCATAGCACCGGCATTGACGCCAGCGTCTGCTGCAGAGCCAAAATGCGCGCACTAACGCGAGACCACGGTGCCTCAGCAAATGGGAGGCTCGGTTATCCGGCAGAGCGCTAGGACAGGAGGGAAGCCGTAAAGTTCAAAGCTTTTCGCTAAATTTGCTTCATTTAGGGGTTTTAATGAGTTCTAACACGCAGCGCCATCTATGTAGTAGAGATGAAAGTAAACGCAAATAGCTTCCGCTGAGGTACGATAGCTGGTGGTATGACCATGTTCGGTTTAAGTTCGGTTTTAAGGAGTTCTACGTTCCAAAGCGACTCATGCTATGGGGGACGCCGTAGTGGAGGGCCTCGGTAACGTCGGCGAGGTGGGGTTCTTTAACGTGCACTGACATCGCACAGGAGTTGTGGATTTGAATTTGGAGGACCGGCAGACTAAATGTTTGAAGAGGTCAACTGGTCCAAACGCAGGGCCTGGTGATAACACGACGATTTCGCCACTGCGGGCGGAAGCGTGGTTGCAACCCTTTGCGACCTCTTCGGGCATCAGACGGGCAAGCAGCGGGGATCGGACCTGTGTGCGCCCTGTTTCATGCAGGTGTCATCCATTGCGATGTCATTAAAGCTGCACCGCTCCAGCGCTTGTGACGTACGCGTCTGTAGGCTGTTGTGGTCAACAAACAGGAAGCCAACGGAGATGCAGACCTTTATTACAGGCTCTCTGTCTTCTCTTTAACTACAAACTTCCTGCCTTCCCTCACGGCGTGGCTGAGGCCTGCTCCGATATGTGAGACAGTTACTGCACCCTTCCGTTCAATTAAAATCACAATCACAACGGAGAGGCACAACGACCCTTTCAGAGAGCAGCGTCTCTGCAGCCCGTTGCTGTTCTCTTCGCGCGGAGGATGGGCCGTGTGCAGGGGCCTCCTAGAGACTCCAAGCAATTTGTCCAAAGACAAGTCGTCGCGCCGAACGGTTGATGACGTTCCGTGGACTGCGTGGCCGCGCAGCAACACGCGGTCGCGTTTCACTCTTAAAGGCGAAGAACCTTAAGCGTCCTACAATATTTAAAGCGAAAGCTTCACTACACTAGGTAAAGCCGATTTCATCGTGCGTTGCCGGTTGACCATCAAGTGAGCGAGAAGTCAAGTGTGGCTATAGGCTTTACCATATCTGTTCCATCATGTTGTCGCACAGCTTCACCTTTGACCTTTCGATTCGCCGTTAGATGGCGGTAGAATAGGCCGCAGCGTTTATTATGTGACCATCTCTCGCGATCAAACATTAATTTAATTGCGACCTCCCAGGGTGGCAGGGTTGGGGGCTGCCTATCAAGTGTGCGGAACGCACTCAACGTTACAGATGCCAAGGCGCATCTACTTGCCGATTCACCACAGCTTTCGATGTCTAACTAGGTTTAGCAGTAGTTAAACTGCAGCTGATCTTTCTTTGGTCGGCTTGATGCCCATATCCGGAATAGTTTTGTTTTTGTTGATGTATTGTTGATTATGACTTTCTGAAAGCGTCTAATTCCAAATGCATCCAGGTCTAAAAGACACTTTTTTAACGACCAGGAGGACAATGCAGAGTGTAGAAAAGGTTTCGATGCAGATCTTATTTTTGATATTGCATTTCTATCTTGTGAAAAGCAAACCCGCGTCCAAGGAAAAACACATCGCAAAAATTGTGCTGCTTTATTGAAGCAAAGTAACTCTTTCAGTGCTCCTCAAGCGGCAGTAGTCACAGCGTTACAAGATTCAAGTGCAAGCAAAGCATACCAAGAAATCGCGATGATTTCGAATTCTTCACCTTTAAGTGAAAAACTGCAAAACATAAAACACACCTTAAAAAGAAGTAGCTCTTTCTGTGCATACAATTAATTTCTATCTTTCGCATGCATCGCTATGAGAAAGTGAGGTTAAAATACCCCCTGAAGACACTAAATAACACTTCTTTTCCGAAATTTTACAAGTGTCTCTGAAGAAGGTAGTCAGAAAAAATTGTCGAGAGCACCTTTACTAAAAATCTTGAATAGTGCTGCGAAGCCTGTGCATAAACAGTTCAAAGTCATTGCACTTTTCTCGTCCAGATATAATTTCGAACAACAAATGTCTCAGTTTAGGTGTCGTGTGCGTAGTTCGTAAATTTAGCCCTAACATTCTTGCAAAGTTCAACAATTACTGAATTCTTGTTTACGCAGAGACTGCATTTCGATGGAGGCGAGAAATAAAAGCACTTTATTTGGAGATGTCAGCGGAGTCAACGAACCCTAGAAGGTCAAACGAAATCTTCGCGCTCAAATGCGCTCCCGTAGTAACAAGTACCCGGAGCTTAAGATCATTTACGCCAAATACCGCAGAGAACATGCGGCGCACTTCCTCATAGAAGTTCTGGATAATAACGATCCAAACGCACAATATGGACAAAAAACACATCCCAACCGAGGGCTCCGGAAAGATTGCATTAAACACAGGTTGTTTACTTCAAATACAACATGGTTTTAAAAAAAATGAGATCTTTTGCAAGGTACTCTATATTCTTGTTGACTCTGAGAACAAATTACTCTCAGACCAGCGAAAACAGGCACCACCCTCTTCCTGACATTTATTAGAATAATCACGGAATCAACGTGAGCATACCAGCAGAGAGGCGTCTAGAATTTTACATGCTCACTGGTGATTGTATCGTATATATACAGCAAGGTGTTTAATACATGGCGACGGTATGCACTCATAAAAAGCTCACAGTTATATTTTCTATGCGTGAGTGCCCAATCTTGTCTATTCCAATAAAGTACAAATCGTTATGGCCTCAATTTTCATTCTCAGACATCAAACACACACCAGCCACACCCGTCGCCTTCACAGGAAAATCTCTCTTCTTGGCCTCGATTTCGTGCTGCCTGTGTTCGCCTCTATCCTCTCTTCTGCTCTGTTTCCGATATTGAACCTATCAGTAAGCTTGCGTTTGTTTGTTCCCCAAATTAAAAGAAATAAGAGAAAAACAGGTTTCATCAACATGACATCCGGAAACATCCCAGGAGCACATTGCGCAGCCGCGAGTTGTCGCGTTCAGCTCACGTTTTGGCAAGAATGAACGAGACACTTACCAGTGTGTAAAAACTAAAAGCACGAGATTTTTCTCAGGTGATGATAGTGGCAGTGGTCTGTTTGTAATACAAAGCTCTAGAAATAATTCGCCATTCAGAGGGCTGCAATGCTGCGCTTATGTGTTGAGGCAATAGCGTAAGGCCAGTTTCACATGGATGCGATTTTCGCCTGCGACACTGCAAATTCTGTCGGTCTGCAACATAGGAGGGCCGTCGGTCTAGTCGCAGACGGCTTCCCATCGAGTTCCGTCTGGTTGGTATTCAGTCACAGCGTCGGTTTGTTCGCTCTGCGACTGACCAATGGGGAGCGCCGAGGCGGCTTGCGACGGGTGGTCACGGGGGAACTGTTACCGCGGTGGAAGCAAAACTGTTTATTCTAATCAAAACATACGGAATAATGCCTTGCATCTAAAAATACGCTGGCCATAAAATCATCAACACATTCTGCGTGATGTTTCTGTTGCGTTTAATAATGCATTGCCTATGCAAACATCTAGGAACCTTGCCTGTACCTCCGACCGAATTCATAGTGTCGGTGCCACATGTGAAAGCAATGACCGAAAATCGCACGGCGGCCTCATCGACTACACCGGATGTTTTCGGTCCAGTCGCAGCATGTGAAACGGGACAAAGCCGTTTGGTGCGTCAGTTGATGGTGATGCGAATGTTTAGAATTTTTTTTCAAGATTATTTTATTAGGATTTAGATATAGACCGGTACTCAGCATCAAAAAACATTACCTTTCTATTCTGAGAGGTTTGCTTCCTTTGAACACATTATAGTTATTTTCAATTGCTTCAATTAATTATTTCATCTATTACACACTCTAAATTTTCTTCTTTAACGTCATCAAGCTTTGGTTTTCTTTTCTGAGCCGTCTGACACTTTTGAATCACCTTTTTCTATATTTTATTTGTTTAGTTATTCAATATTCAATTAATTAGAATGATTCATTTAAGTCGTCATCGCCTATTACACACCACTCAATCATCAATCACTAGATCTAAAAATTACTGTCATACGATATTTATTACAGAGCCCCCGATTATTTTCGACAAGTCTCTTGTTATGTTAATGCTGTTATGTCTCTTGTTATGTTTAGAAAATAAAATTATCGTTCTTCGAAGCCCTGCGCTATCTTCTTGTAAGGCCAAAAATTTAATATGCACAACTGGGCGCATGCTTTTGGTGCTTAATTTTAGAGCGGGTGTTGGTTGAACGTCTCGAAACTCTGCTCGAGGCTTCACAGACTTTGTAGTGGAGCGCTGCTGAATAAATGACTGCGTTTCAGTCTACACAGAGCTTGGACGTTGCTCAGCATTTGCGCATTCACGCATTTCACCACCATAGCCCAATTTGATACCGCAAGCATGCGCTGAGAGGGAAAATCCCGCTGTAAGAACGACGAAGGCGATCTATTTGGTTATACTGTTCTCTTCTTAACTGTTGTTGTTGTTACCCTCATACAGTGGCACATGCCACATAGGGGGACTGGCCAAGAATAGGGGGCACAGAGAGTTTTTCTGATAAATATTTCCTGGACTAAAATAAAGTTAATGCTGAGGAAAGAACAAGTAAAGAAAAAGGGACAGCGATATGAAATGAGAAATGCAAAACGCACGCAGGAGATTGAGACTGATGTTTATAGCCGAGTGGCTATAAATGATAATGATAATTGCAGAATAAAAATAATATTGAAAAAAAATCACCAAGGTAGCCGATTTGATTCCATTCAAAAATTTTGGATGGCGGTAAAAAAGACTTGTGGCTGTACCCAAGTATGGTGGCTAAAAGCGAAAATATGACCGGGCTGCTCAAACCAACGCCAGGGAGTGGTAGTGGGTTCTCTAAAAACCGTCTTCGCATCGTGGTGTACCGGCGACAATGCAAAAAATATAGTCTATGGTTTCGTGCTCACCACATAATACGCAGATGGGATTTAGGATACAACACAGGCCTGTGGTCGGATCTGGCCGCGGAGCCTTGATAGAGGTACCTCAAGCTGCCGTGAATGGCATGATTGCCTGCTCCACGAATAGCTCAGGTGCAGGTAATCATCAGATCTTAAAAGAGATCCAATTATCATTCTTAACAAATTCTGTCACCGGAACCTCGCTGCTGTAATGTACGCTGTACTGCAGGAACGATAGGTAGCGCGGGGCCACTGAGGAACGGCATTGCGAGGCTGTCCGCAACTCCATTGGCTTTCACACCCCTATAATCTGGCACCCATATCTTGCGAACAAGGCTCAGATGTGGAGGGAGTAATAAATCGAAGGTGTTTAAGGTTTGCGAATCCACAGCCGAAGCAAGAAATGAACACAAAGAAAGAGAGTTTGTAATGACAGCCACTGAAGAGAAAGCTAGCTGTAGTTTTCGAAGAGCAAGCACCACCGCCAGAAACTCCACTTGGAAAATTGGGGTGTAGTCGGGAAGCCGCACAGAAAAAGACCAATCTAGAAGCCGGCAATATATTCCCGCCCCTGCCTTTTCATCACATTGTGAGGCGTTAGTAGCTATCGTTAAGCTAATAGGTATGCGTTGTAAATGGTCTTCTAATAATCTATATAAAATTCGGGGTGGTAAATGCTTAGCGTTTTTCGGGAAAATGTCATCATAGAGAACTTCTACAGAGGACCCACGGTGTTTTGTAGAAATAATGGTATACAAAATATCATTTAAAGGATCAAGCAAATTTTGTACCATAACTACCTTCGGGGTATGAAATCTAGGCCAGTGGACTTCGAAAAAAGAAGTCGGCTGGCAGGAAAAAAACAGACAAGGAGCGGTGCAAATCTGATTCATATATGCTTAGGTTCGCCTGAACAGTTAGCAATAGAAATCTAGACGCTAAATGAGGAATACGGGCTTCAAGACAAAACACGTTATTGACCACAAATTTGGGGAGTCCAAGGCACAACCGCAACAAAAAAATTTTGCGAGAGCGGCTAGATGCCTTCGTCTTCCTCCTCTGCTTCGGCTTGTCTTCAAAGCATTTTACCGATAAGACTGGATGTTCGGACGTGCTGGTATCTAATGACGGAACTTTTTGCGCTTGTATAAGCAGACGAACGTGAAGAAGAAAACAAATGCGCTAAGTTTCAACTCGCGTTTATTCATTGTGTGAACCGCTTTTTTATGCAAGGTGGGTTCTAGAATATCTCAGAATTACCAGACCGGTTATCGCCCGCAAGTCACAGTAAAACAATCAGCTTACAGTTGATTATTACCCTCCAGAAAAGCGAGCTCTTTGTCTGAGAGCGATATAGAACAAGAACTATCACAATTTTTTTATGTTTCTAGTTTCAACAATCTCGCGTGTAAGTTGCTTTTTCTTCCGGCTTACTACATTGCATTATTTAAAAACGAATTTCCTCCCGTCCGGCTGGCACTGCAATCAGTGTTTGGGTATGGTATTTTACGGATCTCCAGGATTATGTTATGTTTCCTGGTCTGTCATTTACAGACCGGCCATCTCTGGCGTACATAGCATTTATCGCATGGCAGAGGCAGGGAAAAAGCGACCCCTTCTGCACCGACCAGCTGTTTCTTTTGGTGCGTTCAAACGTGCAGAAAAAGTGCCAAAGTAAACATGTGGACTTTGCAGCAGGGGTCGTGTCTTCCCTGCCTTTGTCATGCGGTAAATGCTATGTAGGCCAGAGATGGCCGGTCTTTAAATGACAGACCAGGAAACATAAAATAATCCTGGAGATAGGTAAAATACCATACCAAACACTGATTGAAGTGCGAGCTGGATGCGTGTCATCCTGTGTTTAAAGAATGCACGCACATAAGCCGGGGAAAACAGAAACTTACACGCGAGTTTGTTGAACCCAGAAACATAAGAACATTTCGTTAGTGCTCGTTTTATATCGCTGTAAGGGAACGAGCTCGCATTTCTCGAGGGTGATAACCAACGGTAAGCTCATTTTTTCGTTGCGGCTTGCGGGCGATAATCGCACCGCTATTTTTATGTTTTTCTTGTATCCATCGAGTATAAATGCGTTTCGCGCAGTGAATAAACGCCAGTAGAAAGTTAACGCACGTGCTGCCTTCTTCATTTTGGTTTTTCCTCTGCAAGCGCTATAAGTTTCGTCATTTTACCGATACCTGCCCCCAAAGGTCGCCATCGTCGACAAAAAACTTACAAAAAATTACTGGACATTACAGAGACCACTATGGGTAACTACAAAATGCTCTTTATAGAACTAGGGAACAACATGGTTATTGGTGTCATGTACCGTCCACCCATGTCTAGAACTCAGCCATTTTTGGTCAAACTAGAAGAGGCACTGTACAGCCTCACAAATAAGGAAAAACAGGCGGTTATTTGTGGCGACGTTAACATCAACACAGCTGTTTCATCTAGTAGTGAATACGTAAATCTTTTGTCATCCTACGGCTTTCAAACCATATAGCAAGTCCAACCAGAATAACGACAACATCATCATCTACAATAGATCACATATTATCAAATTTGGATGTCAGCCCCTTGAAATTTGGTGTGATAAAATATAACATTACAGACCATTTCCCGACCTTTCTTATCGCTCCTACAATAGCTGTACATCATTCCAAGGACAACACTCATATGTCACCTAGATGGGACTATGAGGCAACAAAAATTTCTATCCAAGAAAAAGACTTTTCAAGCATCGATTTTGATGACGCCAACAAAGCATATAATGCATTCAGCACGCTGCTTTCATCATGTTGCGTCCAAAATCAATACAACTCTCGCAGAGCATGGCGCCTTCATTCACCTATTTGTCCTTGGATGAATGAAGAAATACTCTCCATAATCAGACTAAAAGAGCATTGGCATACTAAGTTGATGAAAAATCCAAACAACAATTATTACAAGGAAAAGTACAGAAGCATACGGAATATGTCACTTTCTATGATGCGGAGGCGAAAAAACAGTATTATAGCAACCTGGTTAAGAAAGCCCAAGGTAACTCAAAAGAAATATGGCGGATAATCGCTTCCATTACTAGATCCCTCGAGAAATGTAGTATTTTGCCAGAGCTCAGTGCCTTCAACTCTGACCTAGCATGTCTTGCTTCAACGTTCAACCATTTTTTTCTTAACATAGGTAATAGTATAGCTGCCACCTTGCAAATCAACTCTTGTACTGTTTTGCCAACTCCGTGCTCTAATACTTTTGCTTACACAGAGATAACAGCTGCCGAAATTGTTGCTGTCGTCCGCCAGATGTCGCTTAATAAAGCTATGGGTCATGACGAAATATCAGTGAACATCATTAAGGACAACATTCATATTTTGTGCCTTCCACTGGAAAAAATATTTATTCAGGCTTTTTTATCGGGTATCTATCCTGAAACGCTCAAGATTGGGAGAGTTGTACCGATCTACAAAAACGACAATCCCAATGATGTAGAAAATTACCGCCCAATCACCATACTGAGTTGCATTAATACGCTCTTCGAAAAACTAATAGCTAAGAGAATACAGGATTTTGTTGAAAAATATGGCATCTTAGCCAGAGAACAGCATGGTTTCCGCAGAGGTCATTCTACAGGCACAGCAGTACACTCAGCAACAGAAATAATTAACCGGGCTTTAAATTCAAACAAGATTATTATAGGCATATTCCTTGACATTATAAAAGCATTCGACACTGTTAAACATGACATTTTGTTACAGAAACTTGAAAGTTATGGATTTCGAGGACCAGCCAGCAATTTTTTCCGTAGCTACCTAACTAACCGCATGCAATTCGTGCAAATCTCAGATCAAAGATCTTCAATGAGTGAAGTTAGGACAGGAGTTCCGCAAGGGTCAGTACTTGGCCCCCTGCTTTTTTCTCTCTTTATAAATGATTTTCCTCGTTTCATTGAGCATGGACAAGCAGTCATGTACGCAGATGACACAGCTCTACTAATACCTCATCAGTCGGCAGAAAAGGCTGAATCACTTGCAAATGATAGCCTCCAAAAAGCAGCAAATTGGTTTAGCACTAACAAACTAGCGCTAAATGTTAAAAAAACAAAGTTCATTGCTTTCACCTCCCGTCGTAAATCTACCCCCGTAGAATGTAGTCTGCATCTCGATGGATTACCAATTGAACGGGTTCAAAGCTACAAATATTTAGGAGTAACGCTTGATGAGAATCTACACTGGGCACCTCATATAGAAAACATGCAAAAAGTTAACCTCTGGGTGCTATGCATTAAATAAAGCACAAAAACATTTTGACAAGAACACACTACGAATGATATATTTCAGCGTTTTCCATAACCATTTAATATACTGCATTGAATCCTGGGGTTTCACCTTCGCATCTTACTTAGCAAAAGTTAGCACTCTCCAGAAAAGGGCTGTCAGAATAATATCATATGCACCGAGAGCAATACCATTCAAACCTCTTTTTGATGAATTAAACATAATGCCCTTCACCAATGTACGTGAGTACAAAACGGCCATTTTAGTCCGCCAGATAATTAGCACGAACTCTCCACATCCTTCTTCCATATTCATCTCTCTCAAACGTGACACTAGGCAGGCACAGCACAATAATTTTAATTTACCCATAGCTCACAACATATACGGGCGGCGCTCAATTTCTTTTATCGGGGCTAAAATATGGAATACCGTGCCGTGTTACATGAAATACACGTCCAACTTTGTTTCTAAACTAAAACGCCACTACCTTAACAAGCAATCTGATGCACCAAGCGAAACACGTGTTGTTGCTCATAGCAATGCTCCATATAGTGATTGTTTAACTCTGACAATGTTTGTAATGGATCCATCACTAGCCATAGCGGCTAAGGATCCAGATGACTACACAGCATTTTGTGTATCAATTTCTGCGTGAATAAACGTTCTGATTCTGATTCTGATTCTGGTTTGGAGTTTACTTGAAATATTTTCAATATTGGTAGATGTGCTTCGTGGAACGGCCCATGGGCTGTCTTTTTTTTCCTGTTCGAAGTAAGCACGCCCTCGTTGAGCCGTGTTTGTCTGGATACGTCCTATCGACGCGCCACATCTTCGAAAATGTGCGATAAGCTTTTCGGGCTAATAGCACGATGCCACATTGTGCCGAACTCCCGGTACGTGGACAGTTCCGCACGGCAGAGCCTATTTTGCGCTGCTATTCTTCATGCCAATGAGCCCAACACATTATAGTGATTAGACACTAGTTTGTTCTATGCATCTTAAACGCATAAACTTATATTCTTAAAGCGGTCGTGGAGCAGTGACCTTCCTCAGACTATATCTGCTAGTTTTAATGAAACTCGTTCGCTGGTTTTGTTGTAAACGTACGTTCGTCATGACTCCTTCCACTTCAATCAAAATTGTTTGCAGCTTTTCTTCAGTTACAGTGCGTTGCGCCATGATTTTTCGGATTTTAAGCTTTAATTAGACATTCATGATACATTACCTACAACGTAGATCAATCTGCTATATTTTTAGCTATATTTTTACAGTAAATCTTTAGTTCGCTTAAAAAATCTTGAACATTGCTACTGGTGATGATCCTCAGTGCCTTGCTAAAGTTTTGTTCTGCTCTTTTAGAAGTTCTGGCATTGCCAGAATAAATGTCTTAAGCGTCTTGCGACCAATCCCCGGAAGTACTGCAGAAAGGCCCTTCTGGATTTGCTGCGTACCAAACCGAGATGTAGTCATTTTGTAATTGAGCAGATGTGTTCCTCTTGTAACTTGTTTTCGGCTGTCTGTTGCGGTGAAAACGCCTGCAAAGTATATGCTCCTCACTTGTAAATGAAAGGCTTTTGTAACGCGTTCAAATGGCAATAGCGGAATTGTATGAGTCGTTGGCCTGGCGTTGGGTCGTTTAGAAGCGACACGTTAGAGAATAGCACGTTCGAGAACCTTGCAGCTTTGAATAATCCAGTACTTCGTTCACAGTTTTATGAGGGTCTCTGACACCTTGGTGTAATGTTAGCATATGGACGTGCCTGACAAGTCATTCAAAGAAACGCCCTTCTTTGGACGCAAGATCGGAAGCTTGTTCTTGAGTGCGCTGTACTGCAAGAGTCTCTTTGCCATGCTACACTCTGTTCGTCCATAAACAACTATTGTCTATGAGTTGGTCGCCTTGCTTCTTCCATGCCTCCATTTTGAAAGTTCTCCTGGACTATTTTTACCAAGTGAGCTTCAGCGTTATTTAATTCAAGAGCTGTTAAAGGCCCTGCCGACCGGTGTTTCCTCTTTGCTTAAGAGTCTGAAAACTCATGCGTTGTTGCGCAAAATCTTCATATACGAGGTTTCTGTGTACTCTGGCAGGAATCACTGTTACAGTTTCTGTGTCTTCAGATCCTTCCTTTTCGCCGCATTCTTTGCTGTGGTCCTCATGTCCCTGTTCCCTTTGTGTTAACCAGCATGGTTCTTGCGAGCAGATTTTTGGAGTCGTTATTCACTTGGCGCTGATTCCACGTACCACTAAATCTGCTGAAATACCTTCTTAAACGAATGCCAATTCCATCTGTCGTCTTGCTCGTACAGCAAATTTTCCTTTCGAGTTCTTGCTTCTTATCCCGTGCAATACAATCAGAGTCAATCCTATGTGAAACACATTGCACTTCACCAGCATAGTCTCTTCGAATATAGAGATTTAGTCATGCTACCAGAACTGCTGCTCCCGGTGGCCGCGGTGGTCAGTGGTTATGGTGCTTGGCTTCTGATTCGAACGACGCGGGTGTGATGCAAGTTGCGGCGTTTTCTTTTTGATGCAGACGAAAGTCTAGAGGCCCATGAACAGTGTGATGTCTTCGCACGTTAAAGAACTGAACGTCGTTGAAATTTATGGAGCCCTCCATTACGGCCTCCCTCATAGCCTGAGTCGGTGTGGGACGTTACACTCTGTGAACTAAACTAAAAATACTGCCATTAGTGATGTTGTTAGTGTTTAATATTGGTGTTTATCTTCATATGACATTATGATGTACGGAGCTGTATTACGCGTGCGCATTTGCATCGGCGAACACATGCGGATTAAGTTCTCCAAGACCTTCTGTTTTGTCCATGAAACAGCGTGGTGTATTGAGAGCGTGCAACTCTAGATCTTCCCAGAGCTTGAAAAAAAACCAGTCACCAAAGACAAAAGGCAAGAGAAGGAGTGTTCACGCCACAACGACTTCTCTTGTCCTTTGTCTTTTGTGAGTGATATTCTTCAAGTTAATATGGACCAACTGGCCCGCATTTCAACCCTTCTCAGAACTTCTTAGAGCCACTCGGGCCATATTGTCCCTCACTTCAGATTGTAGAATGTCGTACCAATATGACTTCAGTCTCCACAGCCGCTGGAAACCAATTTTCACTCGAATCAATTTTCACTTGGCTAAATCAATCCAACTGGGTTAAAATTCATTTCCATGAGTTGAATCACTAACCTCTTTAAGTTGTTATGATGTACTGCTGTTACCCATTTGCTCACCGGGAATAATAATTTGTCTTTGTAGTATTTCTATAGCATCCCAACGAGGGATGCTTTCTCAGGTGTTCGTATGTTTTTGTAGTACATCTCTGTTTCTTTCGCATCGATTATTTTGCCCTATATTCTTGCTTTATTTTAAGTTGTTTATCTCCTTTATGCTAGCCTAAACACTTGTGAAGCCTTTTTGCAGCTTCACAGCTTAGTAAGCGCTAGATACTCCAAGAAGCGCATCATCCACGTAGATGCCTCTCTTGAACTTCATCGTTGTATCCACAAATTCTCTCCGCATCTCGTTTAGGTGGTGTTTCATGGTGGTCGTTAGAAGAAATGTGTTTGGCGCCTTGCCAAATGTCACCCACGTCATCCGCTAAGTTTGAATCTTGTCCATCAGCTGGTCATTTTCATCATCTTTCCACCCGAAAAAACATCAGCGAGTTTTACAGAAATGCTTTCCATACGTCTCCAGTTAAAGCTGCCTTCTCCTTTTTAAAATTCACGAGTAGCACAAATATGTTCTTATTGAAATTCGGTCCTGCGTGAAGGTTATCTTTGAGGGAAGTTCTATGAGTTACACTTGAAGACGCATCGACTGAAACATAGACCTGGGTGGTTTCTCAGTCTTGGCGTATAACTGCATGACGCGGCAAGTAGTCGCAAATACATGACTTTTATTGCACGCTCTCACAATTTTTACGCGACACGGACCTTTACTCGCGTTTGTGATGTTAGAAAGTGTGCATTTTTATGTATTCGTTGATCTGCCTCCTCCCATCATCATCACCCCCCATCGTGACCCTCTTTTTTTTCCTCTTCTCGTTTTCCAGTGCGAAGCAGCAGACCACATATCTTTCAGGCCAACCTCTCTGCCTTTAAAGTCAATAAACCCTCCCTCTCTTGAATTTTATGGCTTATTCTCTGGAACTTTCTCTGCAACTCCGATCTGAATATACTCACATCTCGCTTAGCTGTATCGTCGCCTTTTTTCCGGACATTTATACATTTGCTTAATAAGCAGTCATATCCGCTTTTGAGCTTCTTGGTTTGTATCGATCGACACTGGCACACTCATTTGACGGCAAACTAATGGTATTCGGATTTTATGCTTCGCGATTGTTTGCTTCAAACGGCCCACCCGAACCAGCGGCCCCTGGTTCTTCAGGTTCGGGTGGGCCGTTTGTAGCAATGAATTGAGAGCGTTTGTGGTACAGTAAACAGTTGTACACTGAAACACATACGCAAAAAATGAAAGCACTAAGGAAGCAGTAAGTAAACTGCACAACATAAAAGCCGACTATCACTCACAGTCTCCTGGGCATATTTCATCAAGCGCCGCCAAAAAATACAGACATCCGGAGAACCCCCATTAAGCGCCGCCCTCTCCTTCCACAGCGGACAGCCATGCAAGCTGCAATCATCCTGCATTCTTTATAGAGAAGAATGGTCCTTCGGGATTTCTCCTACAGCGCACTGGGACCACAACCCAGCTGGCTAAATTGTGAGATAGCGATGTGCTTGCACCACGCTAACTATTCGGACATTTTTTTTTTTGATTTATTGATCTTTGTTGCTTTACAATTGTACGCAAACACTGCTCGGACCCATAGCCAACGGCTAGTAACGGGTCCAATAGAGAAAATGTATACAAGCATGCAGGCAACAATATACCAAAATAAAGTAAGCAAGTTAGTAAAAAAAAAGGCTATACATCACTCTCAACACTTGTAAGAGTATCAACAAAAGAAACACATATATTACAGATTATATAAACTAAAAACTTACAGATCAAACAAAACGCATAGAACTTACACAAAAATTAAGGCATCACAAAAAGCTAGAGGAAAATAGTTGTTAACTATTTACAAAACATCACAAGGGTACAACACACGAGAGGAGGATAAAATGATTTCAGTGCACACTTTTTATTCACAAAACACTTTGAGAATAGACGCAAATTTATAAATCTATAAATAAATCAAGGTATCAGGTTTCTGCTACATGCAAATAATATCAGACGACTAGAAAAAAAAAAGAATGAAAGTATGAATTCAAAGTGTGTCATTCTTTATAAGGTAATAATTTTTTATTCCATTAGAAAAGTTGTAGGCAGTCTTTAGGTCATGTGGTAGATTATTCCAAATTTTTGCGCCCGTGAACTCTAGGAGACGCTCTCCATATACATTTCTTTTCACTGGCAAATTAAAATTGCCGTACGTGCGGCTCCGTGTTGAAAGTGGCGGGATGTTAAAGATTGATATATCAAACGGAAGGTTGTTTGTTACTATTTTATAAACACATTCAGCAGTTCTTTTCTCACGAAGTAAATTGAGTGGTAAGACGCGTAGTTTAGTAAATAGTGCCTTACTGTGTGCAGTGTAACTAGAAAATGAAATTATTCTAAGTGCTCTCTTTTGTAACTTTTTAATAGGCTCTAGGTATGTACTATACGTCCAGCCCCACGACTCGATGCAATATGAAAGGTGAGTATGTATTAATGTGAAGTATAGGACGCGCAGGATATTGGTATCAAAGTATTCGCGCGTCTGGAGAAGAGCATAACAACCGGATGCCATCTTAGTGCAAGTCGCCTCAATATGATGTTGCCAGTGTAAATGTTTATCCAGTGTGACTCCAAGGTAAGTAAAAGTATTTGTTGACTCAAGCTGGGTCTGGTTAATAGTTAATGTAATATCACTTGAAAGAATTGATTTTTTCTTTGAGTGGAACAGTATGTATTTAGTTTTCTTAGCATTGATTGTTAATTTGTTTGTGAGAAACCAGTCGGAGATTTTTTCCAGTTCTGCATTTGCTATGTTTTCAAGTTCGACCGTATAATGAGCAGTAACAACAATGGCAGTGTCATCAGCATACATGATGGCTTTGGATGAAGTTAATACTTTGGGCAGATCATTTACGTACAGTAAAAAGAGCAGCGGACCAAGAGTAGACCCCTGTGGTACCCCTGTGAGTAGGCGCTGAATGGATGACGATAAAGATTTCATTGAAACAATTTGTTGGCGGTTTGTGAGGTAGCTAGAGAAAAAGTCAAGCACCTTATCGCGATGTCCATATATTTTTAGTTTATTTAGCATAATGTCATGGTTAACTGTGTCGAAGGCTTTTTTAATGTCCAGAAATATAACTGCTGCGAGTCTGTTATTGTGTAAAGCATCATTAATTGCCTGGGTAAGAGTCATTACTGCTGAGCTGGTGGAGTACTGAGGGCGAAATCCGTGCTGCTCTGGGCATATAATGTTATATTTCTGAAGAAACTGATGAATACGTTTGTTAAGAATTTTTTTCGAATATGGTATTAATAACACTAAGTACAGAGATAGGTCTGTAACTGGAAGGGTCAGAGGAGTCGCCGTCCTTGAATACAGGAGTAACACGTGCTATCTTTAGGGATGATGGGTATGTGCTGTTGAGTATTGAATGGTTGAATAAATGGCATAATATGGGTCCTAGAACATCAATATTTTCTTTAATTACCTTCACAGGAATGCCATCGTAGCCTGCCGCCTTGTTTGTAACTAAATCCATAACAACACATATCACTTCAGTTAATTCGACTTCGTGCAGAAAGAAAGAGTTTAAAACTGGCCGCGGAAGATCACTGCTAGTACTTATATCAGGAAGTTTCGATGCTAGATCAGGGCCAACTTTGGTGAAAAATGTATTAAAGTCTTCTACTGTCTGCTCAGTTATATTGGAGGGAAGTACAGAACGTTTTTTAATGTTATGTGTCGCCTCATTTACAATTTGCCACATTTCCTTTGAATTCCCAGTGGCGGCTTTAATTCGGCGTGCAAAATATTCCTTTTTGCGGGCTCTCATTAACGACACTGATTTATTACGTGCGCATTTGAACTGGTACAAGTAGTACTGGTTACTTCTATGATGTAGCCATTTGTGATACCAATAGTCCTTCTGCTTTAATACGTTCAAAATTTCTTCTGTCATCCACGGACAAATTGGCTTGTAACGCCTCGAGGCTGTTGTACTTCGGCTACTGTTTTTTATTAGATCCACAAGGGTTGTAATCAGGTTAGAGAATTCTATATTAACATCTTCATGATAGATTAGGTCAGTATTGAGTAATAACAACTTTTTGCGGAATGATTCATAATCTAGCTTAATGTCAGTTCTCGATTTATTCTCATTTATTGCAGGAGGTGTGTCTACGTTAACGAAAATCGGCAGGTGATCCGAAATTGGGGTTTGATATACACCTGCGTGTGCGCCTGTGTCAATATTTGTCAGTGCATGATCGATAGATGTTGCCGAAAAAGTGGTTATACGCGTCGGAGAATTAATCAAATTGCGAAAGTTGTATGACTGAAGTAGATATGTATAATCCATGGTGTTCCTAGAAAGTGTGTCAATATTAACGTCCCCAACGATTATAACTTCATTTTTGTAGTTCTTGGCTAAAGATGACAAGATTATTTCCAATTTGTCAAAAAACATGGTAAGACTTGAGCTCGGGGGTCGGTAAACTACGCCCACTACTAGTCCCCATTCAAGTTTCAGAAATAGTGCTTCAAGTTCGGGCGAACAAGATGAAACTGATGATAAGATAGTGTAATGCAGGCTATCTGTAACAAACATCGCCACACCGCCACCACGAAACTGCGAGTTCCGTGGTTGTGATAATGTCGTGTAACCAGGAATTGTTATATTTTCGTTCTTTTTCAGCCACGTTTCCGTGGTCGCTATCATTTCAAAAGACTTCCCCTGCTCAACGATAAACGAAAGTAGGGGGCTCAGGTTTTTGTTCAGACTGCGAACATTACTATGAAGTATGGATATGTTTGTTCTGGAAGCCATTATGAGCTCAAGTCAGGGTTATTATCGCTTTGTGCTTGTGTCCCTTGGGCCCGGGTTATTCTTTCTAGATCTGCTTCGCAGGTCACATGAACCACCTTCGATTTTTCTGCTTTCCTCATTAATATTTTTCCTTCAGACACCCAAGCAAACTTCCAGCCGACATCGCGTTTGGTTTGGATTGCTTTCCCCAAAAGTATCTTATTTTCTGGGCACAAGTGTTCATTGACGAATATAGGATCAGTTCCTTCAAACCCAAGCATTGATACGTTTAGTCGTGACTTTTTCGCAGCAGCAAGGAATTTGTCTCGGTTGGTCCTTGAGGCAAACCGTACAATCACATATGGTGGTCCTTTAGCCTTAGTAGCTACACGATGTGCAACCTCGATGGCATGGCTGGGTAGTTCTGTAGACAAGCATGAAGCGACTGTTTCAACAACCTTGTTAAGGTCCTCACTGTCAGCAACAGGTATGCCCTTCAGTTCGAGGTTGTTATTCCTACTGTACTGATTTAGTTCAATTAGTTGCTTCTTGGTTTCAGCGAGTTCCTTACTTAGAATCCGGTTCTCTTTCTGACACTCAAGGCCCAGTTTTTTCGCATCGTCATGTTCTTTACGGAGAGTCTGAACTTCAGTTTTGAATTCTTCGAAGTTTTCATTCATGAAGTCCATTCCTGTTCTGACCGAGGTAAGTTCCGTCTGAATGGCAGTATTTGATGACTGCAACTGTTTTACTTCATCCTTTAGTTCAGTCATGACTTCCACGAACCTAGAAGTCATATCTGTTAGAACTCTGACTATTTCTTTTATACTGTTTGGTGTTTTTTCAGCGAAAGTGTTGGCAAATTCGGCTAAAGGATCACTTTTGCCTTCCATTATGACAGGGTGTATCTCTCCCGGCCAATTCAAACAAGGGCAATAACACTTGGAATTTCAGAGCAGCCCGGCAGCCATAGAAACATAACAGATAATAGATTTGTGCGCCCACCTGCAACAAGTGAAGACAGCGATTTAGCAGAAGTGGTAGCCACGGCTGCCGGAACCGCTCTGAATGTCCCTTGGCTGGCGCTCAGTCCCTTTATATTGGCGAAGATGACGCCCCCAGTCGCTGAACTGCCGTAGCACAATGACACCTTCCGTTGCGATGGTGTCCGATGCGCATGCGCATAGCTCCTGATGATTGGGCTGCTGCAGACGACCGCTTTTTATCACATGCCTGCAACAAGTGAAGACAGAGATTTAGCAGAAGTGGTAGCCACGGCTGCCGGAACCGCTCTGAATGTCCCTTGGCTGGCGCTCAGTCCCTTTATATTGGCGAAGATGACGCCCCCAGTCGCTGAACTGCCGTAGCACAAGGACACCTTCCGTTGCGATGGTGTCCGATGCGCATGCGCATAGCTCCTGATGATTGGGCTGCTGCAGACGACCGCTTTTTATCACATGCCTGCAATAAGTGAAGACAGCGATTTAGCAGAAGTGGTAGCCACGGCTGCCGGAACCGCTCTGAGGTCCCCGTCACCGTCGTCTGGGTAGCTCGCACCGTCACCTCGCAGCTACGGAGAGGCATTGCAAGGAAGGTCGCCAAGCCCGCTTAGATAATACCTAAATTCAGCTACCTTATCCATCTTTCTGATTTCAATTTCTCCGAGCCCCCGCGGTGGCACAGTGGTTATGGCGCTCCACTGCTAACCTAAAAACGCGGGTTCAATCCCAGTCGCGGGGGTTGCATTTGGATGGAGGCGAAATTCTACATGCGCGTGTACCGTGCGATGTCAGAGCACGTTAAAAAACCCAAGATGGTCTAAATTATCCTGAGCCCTTCGCTACATCGTCTCATGACCTGACTCGCTTTGGGACGTTAAACCTTCATAAACCCTCATGCTCTGTCACGTATCACCGCATTTTGCGCATGACCCAAAATGTCTTACTGGAAGATTGTTCGATGTGAAGCGCAGACAATAGGGGAGAGGGGAGGCGGTGCGTGTCGACTTGCAAAACGCTGATAATTGCTAAAAGCTGCTGTGCGCAAACGAAACATCTCAATCACTTGACCGCTAGTGCCAAGTGAATGGTTCTATGCAATCACATGAAGCCCAAGAACTAGACCGCTTAATATTATTACCGCTTTATTGACTTCGACATACGTTTTAATGATGCACAAGGATATTGCAGTGCGCCAAATCGCAAACGCAAGTGCAGATTCTCGGAAGACCTAGCTCGTTAGCCACTCGAAGCACAAAAATAATGCGAAGATAAAAAATCTAAATGTGAGTGTCACCGACATCAAGACAAAATGTCAAACGCTTCGACCGAGCTCTCCGTTGCCGCCATCTAAAGACCAGGATGGGCGATTTTTCAAGACCTTACTGCATATGCCTCTGCAATCAAGACAATTGAATAACAGCAAACAATGTATATTATAGTATACCACTTTATTCCTTATACCTGATTACTAGAAAAATGATTGTAAACTTAAGAAGGTGGTCGATTGCGACAATTTGTTTGCACCATTGTACCCAATTTGATGTTGTTGTCACTTCACCATCGAGTTTCTTAACGGAGTGGTAACCGCGGGAAATTAATTATATTGCCTGGAGTATTTTCAATCTTGTAAGTTTATAAATTTACCAATCTGTTGAAGACGCCGACTTTTTATGCAAAATACAGCTGGTTTCCTTGATGTTCAGTGAAAACCGTGTTTTAAATATTGTTGTAATTAGGCTTCACCAATAATAAAGTTTTTTATCTCCGCTTTTTTTTTGGTCTGTTATTGTAGTACGATACGACGCCGTTACTTTTCCTGTTGAGCGGAGAAATTTCAGGTTTTCGCTGCGCCACGATACGCAGACATGTAATCGGTGTGGTTATGGCAAGTGTCACGGAAAGTTAAAAAGAACGCAGCCTAAAAGATCGGATTTTGTTCTTCTTGACTTACAACGCTTCAAAGAAGGAAACCTTTTTCTTTATAAATTATTCTGTGCCTGGTAACAGGCCTACGTTAGAAAAACATCTCATGCACCTTGCGTTCCGATACAGTTCGTTACCTTGTATCTGTTGCACCTACTGCCCTGCGGAGGACTTGTGACCGCGACGTGCAGCCGATGTGATTTAGTACGAGGTTTCTATGCACAGTAATGTAAAAAGTAGTTAGGAAGGAAAATTTACGGAAGTGGGCAAAAATATTCAAATTTTTCTTGTTGTTTATGTATTGTGTTTAGAAGATGTGAAATATTAAGGAGAGCACCCTTGGCTTGCTGGCTTAGGCATAAAGCCACCGTAGTTTCATTTAGATTGATAAATACTACTCCGGTCTTCGCACATATCTATGTAAGTTTGATATGTGCGTGATACATCAAACTGCACCTGCAGTTTTTTCGCAGTGAGGTTGTTTTTCCTGTCATCGTGGCCTTAGAAGCTCCCATGAGGTGCTGTCTTGACCTGGATGCTATTGCCTCACATTTTACCAAAGCTCGTCCTGCCGCTATGATTAGTACGCTGTGGTGAAAGAGTGATCCTTGTGCTTCTACTAAGGAACAAGAGCAGAAAGTAAAGTTTTATGTGACCCGACGGAAACGGAAGCGTTCTGTTTCAAGAGGCACATCGCTGACGCGGCATTTAGGCGGTATTACTTTGGCCGCAATCACTCTCGCAAGGTCCATCGCATTTCTTTCTGTGCGCTGTGAGTGCTCGCGATAATAGACAAAAAGTGCACCTAAGCACGCTGCACTGCTGGTCCCAACTGTTTGCATCTGAATGTCAACCGGCGCACCCTAGCAGGGTACTACTTACAAACTAGCGGCCAGTGGAATACACATAACAGAAAATTTTCAACATAGTGCCTCTAACGTTTATGCGTTAATATGGATAGCGATGAGCAGGACGTTAGTGCCCATGAGCAGTACATGTTTGTATTTTCCTGGTCTCGGTATACAGCAGCACTAGCCCAAAACTAAAAAAATGCCTTGGCCAACTAACCTGGATAAGGTCACCAACATTGCACCGTCCGCAGAAGGAAGACCTGGCCACCTCAGTTCTAATCTATCGATGCAGCTGAATTGTGTCTTAAACTCGTGCTAAAGAATTGTGCATCACGTAATTTTAATAAGTGCCGCAACAAACATGGACACAGAAAGAGGCACACTATGAGCAGCACTGACGCTTGCCTCTCGCTGTGTCAGAGCTAATTCCTGCACTTCTGAATATTATGTGACTCACTAACTTACCCGACTTGTCGATATTTTGCGTTTTTATGATACCACTAATATCAACGCTCCAGCGATATAAAGCGGCAGTTTTCAAGATGAAGTCCAAAATTTTGTTTCAATGATTAGCGATTAGGCGTTGCTTTGTGGAATTCAAGACACGACGCGAAAAAGCGTGGGTCCATTTTATAGGTCATAGTTCAAACTTTAAAACAGTTTGCAAACACTTTAAAGTCACAAAAATTTTTTCATGCACTGCAGTAAAACTCTCATACTGAAAAAAATCCGTCCGGCAATCCATTTGAAGGACCGGATGTGAGGCGCAAAGTTCAGAGGGGACAAGGCGAAGAGAAAAAGTTGAAAACATAATACAAAGCTAAGGTGGGCTGCTACAGAAGAGCCTGTTTGTGAGTGGACAGAAGCGTGTCACGAGGTAATTCCTGGACTGCATCGGCCGAGTAAATCGGAGGTACAGCGTTTCACACGGTGACCGATAGACGTGGGCACGCCACACCCCCTCGCGGTCTTAACTATCAGCGCCAGTAGCCGGGCTGCACTGCCGGAACAATGTTTCTAGCCCATCCTCTGCCCCATCTATTGCATTAATTATCTGGTATTTCAATCGTTTACTTCGGCCTTTTCTTTATTATAACTGAAAGAAATGGCTAGTGGAAGTTATATACCAAATCTTTAAAATTTCTCAATTTGCTTTCTGCGAAAAGCCGCCGCAAGCGGCGAAGAAAATGCGGATGTCGCCAGGACCTATTTTATATTTCTGCTTAGTTTACATCACAAAGGCACTGTCTGGAGTTCGAACACGGCTCTCCTTATCTTGGGTCTCCTATTCTAAATCTCGGTGATAGCTTCACCTCCACCATTTTGCTGAGTCTGCAAGCAAGGTACGAGTGGAATGAAAAATGTATTTAATAAAATGTTCATAAAAATTTCTAGCATACTGTGCAGTAGAGCCTTTTCTGCTTGGTAATGTTTGCATGATTTATTGGTACACAACGTTAATAGCCTTAGCTTTGTTTTGGAAAACATATCAGCAACTATGCCGACTCGTGGCAACGAATACCACAGGAATTAAAACCCACGAGAGCTCTGATCGTCCTGGGGACGTTATAAGACCCTCTCAGGGCTACTTAAACGCAAAGCCTAAAATTTATTCTTTCTATATTTTGTATATCTGTATTGCCTGCATGTATTACTATTTCACTGCACCTGCAGATACGTAGAATAATCTTAAGATTAGCCCTCTAAATATGCTCAAACAAGGTATGAGAATTTGGAGTTCGGAAACGTAACAACGGCTGATAGTTTTTCATGCATACCTTTATGTATAGCACGAAACATAATTGCTAATTTATGTAAAGTTTTGTTCACCTTCACGATAATTACTGAGGGGACATAGAGAAGAGTTGGCTGAATTTCCTCGTTTTGTGCCGAGTCCGTACGCCCAGAACTCTGTGCCGTTGAGGCACGAACTATATGCAGGTCTTTCTTTTCTTTCCGGTTTTCTTTAAGTGCTCGCGTTCTAGATCACTGAGGGAGCTAGTCGAATACGCTCCACCCTATCTTTATTCTTGTACTTATTTCACTCTAGGGATGACGATCTGCGGTCACTTCGTGCCCTAAATAGATGTAGTTCCTTATCAATTCCAGCACGTCGATACCAGTCTTGAACGATTGTTGCCTTCAGAGCCTCCTGAACAATACTTTGATTGTCTGCATAATATTTTCAGCCCCAGTGTTCTATTCGGCCTAACTCATTGTTCATGCCTTGCAGTTCGAATTCCCTGGTTAAGTCACCCAAGAGATGATCAGCGAATAGCTAATTATTAAAGTACTCTGGTTTAGAGTCCAACTAACTGGATACCTACTGTAAACAGGCGGTGAACAGCATTGGTAAAATCACGTCTCCCGTGCTGGTACTCTTTCCTACAGGATTTTATTTGTCAATTTATGGCCGTACAGCCATTTAAGGCTGTGCAGCCGTTATAGATATAGTTTAATATTTGTACATAAGGCTCTTCTACACCTTGACTCTGCAATGGCTGCCTGACTGCTGACGGTTTGACTGAGTCAAATTATTTAAGCTAGCCTCTTTCGTCCGGAGTTGGGGTGATTCCTGCATCACGCCGATATTTAGGCTTGCTGAAATTGTGTCCACTTCTTGAAAGTATATATACTGCAATCTTACATTCTGTGGAATTCTCTATTATTTTATCATTGGCGTGACTCGGGCACTGTCGGGGATCTCTTCAAAAAAAAAACACGCTTCTTCGAAGATTGAACATAGGATTTTGTTTTATTTGTTGCCCTTGGATATTACCTTAAGAAATAAGCCGTAAGCAATGGACAGTAAATTGATCTCTGAATTTTAAGTGCGCCTGCATCTTATTCTAGACGCGCAAAAGAATACTGCTATCTTTATTTCATATTTCTTGTTTGCTTGAAATTATAAGGAATAGCGTGGCGTTTAAGTTCATAGTTTCCCAGCTCTATATCACACGGCCAAAGAAGGGATATTTTACAGCGGATTCGGCTAGTACAGTGTGACCCAACGTCTCCCGGTAGTTTGATGTTAACGTGACCGTGAAATAGTCCGAAGAGCATCTTCGCTGTCAAGGGCAGGCAAGAAATAAGAAGAAAGAGGGTGGCCGTCGGTTCTCAGTAGAATCTAAATTCTTAAGCCATGCGCGAACAAGGCTTCTTAATCAGTCTACCATCAGTGCCAAACGGATAGTTCGATGGGATCGCATGAAGTCCAAGAAACATTATTATCCCTACCACCGCTTCACTGACCGCCACAGACGCTGTGGTGACCCACAAGCCTTGTGGGGAGCGCCAAATCACAAAGGTAGCCCAGAATCCTGGAAGTCCATGCCATTATCAACTCTAAGCGGAATATAGTGCAAATATAAACAAATATTCTTGCCACCTACGCCAAGACATGAATAACGCGTTGACTAAGTTGTCCGTACTGCCAATTAAACGTAAGACGGGTCCTGTCTCAAGCCCAGTTTGTACGCGCCGCCGCAATCGGGACAAAATAATAGTGGCAACCAACAATTAGGGTGTAAAATTTTATTACTCATACCTCATGATTTTTACAGGAACCATTGTAAACATGAAAAGGTGTTTGACCTGTACAAATGCCTTTAAACAATCTTTCGCATTTTGCGTTGGCTGACACTTCACCATTCAATTCCTTAACGCGAAGTTCGCAAGTGTGTCGAAATAAGTTGAATGGGTTCTTTTCCGCTTGATCTGAAAAATAAAGCGCAAAAATTGCACAGCTGTAATATTAAAAGATTTCTAAATTTTCTCTAGTAGTTTATGCCTGTTAAGCTTCTCAAACCAGTAGTCAGCAGACGACACTAATATTTAATTAAAAAATAGTTGCTTTACTTACCTGTCTGAGAAACCCGTCTCAAAATTTCGAAGTAATTGGGCTTCGTTTCAACGAAAGTTGTTATCTCCTCTTCTTTTGGCCTAGTTTGCTGCGACACCTTTACTCCTCCTAGAGAGGGAAGAAGAAATATTAAGAGGTATTTGCCTCGCCATGATGAGTACACATGCCGGCATGTGGTTCCAGAAACCCAAGAAAATTTAAACGAGCACGGAATTACGAACGCAACTTAAAAGGCAGCCTTTTTTTTTTTACCTGCGACGCTTCAAACAAGGAAAAAGTTGGCCTTTATTCATTACATCCATCCCTGGCACTAGGCCTGCAAACGTAAAAAACATTCCATGCACATTGCCTTGCAATGCAATTCCTTAACTTGTATTTGTTGCGCCATCTGTCTCAAGTACGACTAGTAGCCGCGACATGCAGCTGATGTCACATAGTATCAATGTGCTGTGCAAGCTAATGAAGTAGGTGTTCAGGAATGCGTTATTGAGGGGATTGATAATAATATCAGATTTATTATTCTTTACTTCGTTGTGCCGTGTTTTAAAGATATTTTGCTTACCACTTGCGAAGAAATAAAGGTGGCATCTTTGGCGCGCTGCTTTATAGCGACAGTTACGTGTGACTGTATCTTAATGTATATTTGTTGGGTGTATAGACACGAATTCTTTCTCTGCATGTTTTACGGAAGTTTTACAGAATGCATTCTTCTGTGGCGGCGATTTTTGGTTTTGTTCTCAGCGAGCCTAATATTTTTTTTTCTGGCTCCAAGTTTGATGCAGCAGCTCTCCTCTACTGGAAGCGATCTCCTCGCATTTTACCAGAGCTCATGCCAGCGCTAACATTTGTGTGCTTTGCTGAAACAGTTGCCTTTGCGCCTTTACAAACGAATAAGGGCAGAAAGTAACGACAAATATAACTCAGGGGAGTGAAAAAGGGAACGTTCTGTTTTTCGAGGCACATCGCAATCACTGCATATAGGCGCCAACCCCATCCTGATGTCCATCATAATTGCTTTCATGCGCATGAGTACAAGAGATGATAGGCAAGAGTACACCTAAGTACGCTGCACGACTCGTGCCAAAGGTTTACATATGACAGTCATATGACATATGACTGTAAAGCGCAGCAGGCTAGCAAGGTACTTTCAACTAGCGGATACTGGAAGACACTTAAGAGTAAGCTTAAAACATGACGCGTCTATCGTTTAGTGATATTAGGACTAGCAGCAGGTTATTGCTCATGCGTAAAACTCTGTGGTGGTTGTCCAGGTTGGGTTATCAAGCGACGCTGCCCCAAAACAAGCAAAATGTCTTGGCCAACTAACACTGGATAAGGTCTAGAACATTGCACCGTGCACTGAAAGACGATCCAGGCGCGCCAGCTCCAATTTTTAGAAGCAGCTTCACAGCGTCCGACGCTAGTGGCAAGCAAATTGTGCGTCGCCTTATTTTAGGAAGTGCTGCAGGAAACATGGATGAGCTCTTCTCCTTGTCGCTTTGTATCCGAGGTGATTCTGGGACATGTGAAAATTGCGCGAAGCACCAATGTGCTCGATTCGTCACAATTTCAAAAAGATAATCTAAAGTAATATATTTACTCAGACCATGAGATTAAATGGCCAGCGAGTGCGAGTTCCTTTGTGGAAATCGAGATCCGACGCAAAAAGGCGTGGGGTCTCTCTACGAGGCCATATTTCGAATTTTGAAAGAGGCTGGCAAAACTTCTAACTTCGAGCAAACACTTTTTCATAGGTTGCCAGTAACATCGTCATACTCAGCAAATCTTCCAGCAGTTCATCTGAAGCACCTGTTGACAGGTGCAAAGTTGAGAGGAGAAGGAGACAAAGAGGGAAAGTTGAAAAGGGAATATAAAAAGAAGGTGGACTGCGAAAGGGGGCACCTGGGGCTGAGGGGGCTGCTGGGTATCACGAGGTTATTCCTGGATTGGATCGGGAGAGTGGACCGGCACTACGGAATCTCACACGGTGACTGACGGACAGGGCAACGCGACTCGCTCGCGCAGTCTGAACTTATCACCCCCATCAGGTGGGCCACAGTGTGGTAACAGTAATGATAATTCATTCTCTGGTGCATCAATTGCTGGATCGTCTATATTTGGATCGTATATTCTTGCTTTTCGTTTTTACTGATTGGGGGAATGTTGAAATAAATTTATATAGGCGTAATTTAAAATTGCTCGATCAAGTTTCAGCTAAAAAGTCCCTGTGAGCGCTGAAGCCAATACGATTAGGGCCCGCCCCTCAATCAATCAATCACTTTATTTCAGCTTCTTTTACAAAACTGAGGGTGGCAAGAAAAAAGCAGTTATCACGACCGCTTGACAAGCCTCGCCACCCCTACAAAGAGGCAGTTTGGTAGCGACTGTGATGGTTACATACACTTGTAACAACGCAAAGGTACATGGAAAGACAAGGCGTGTAAAATACATGCTCAAAAGGAAATTGTTTTTTGAATACGTGCATAAAAAGAAACATTTTTTTTTTCAAATACATGAATGAAAGGAAACTTTTTTTTTTATTAGCATGGACAAGTAGTATTTCCGCACAACAGAATAAAGGTTTTACACAAAATTTACAGTTCAATGCAACAGAGTTCTATACATGGGTACACATACTGTGGCACCTAGCTTGAAAACACATTTCGAATAGCCGAGACAGACATGCTGTGTAACGTGTCGTAAAATGGCGTGTTCAAGTATTTCGGAAGAATGTATTTTAGTGTGGAAAAGCCATAGTTTGTTCTGCATCGTGGTAATGAATAGATCATACGCTGTCGTGTCACATACGGTGTCCGATGTGGTGTAAGTGTCACAATGCCGGAAAAAAATGCGTCGTCTTCGGCTATTATTTTTTTATAGAACAATGAAAACCTGTAATCGAACATTCTTGTTACGGGTATCATTCTGTATTGCTGGTAGATAGGACGTGTCGGAGCATCATACGGTAAATTAGCAATTACGCGAAGTATTCTTTTTTGCAGTACTAGAAGCTTCTGGATGTTAGATGCTGTGGTTTGTCCCCATACAAGGAAGCAATACGATACATAAGAATAAAAGAACGCATAGTACAGATTAAGCTTGGTTTTGGCGGGTAGAATATGTTTATTCCGCGAAATTATCCCAATATATCTGGGAAGGGATAGGCACACTTTGCTTACGTGGGCGTCTCACGACATAGTAGCAGTAAATACCACTCCGAGTAATGTGAAGGTTTCCACGTACTCAATGGGGGCGTTGTCGAAATAGAGTGGTGGCACACTGCCTATATGCTGCCCCTTCGGATGGAACAATAAAGCTTTAGTTTTTAGTTTGTTTATTTTTAATGAGTTCAAAGATGACCACTCAGATAATGATGACAAAACTGTATTTGCGCTGCTAGTTAGTTCTTTAATGTCAGGTGAGGACAAAAATAGACTGGTGTCGTCAGCATATATGATGTATTTAACTAATTTACTCATGTTGCATACGTCATTAATATATATGTTGAATAGGAGTGGCCCCAGAAGGCTGCCCTGGGGCACGCCGTTTGTGATTGCTAACAAGTCCGAAGAGCAGGGATTTAAAGCGACATACTGGCGATGAGCACTGAAATACGATTGAATGAGACAGAGGGCGTGGCCACGTATACCGTAGTGGTCGAGTTTTTTAAACAGAGTTTCGTGATTCAGTGTATCGAATGCTTTGCTAAAGTCTACAAAGACGCCTAAGGTGAGGTGTTGAGCTTCGAAGTTATTTAATATGTATTCTTTTTGATCAAGCAGAGCATGCTCAGTTGATCTATGCTTGGTGAATCCATACTGACAGTTGGCTATTACACAGTGCTTCTGTAGGAAATTATAGTATCGTCGATGCATTATTCGCCCTAGCCCCTTGGAGAAAAAAGGTAGTACAGATATTGGCCTGTAATTTCCTAGAACGTTTTTATCACCTTTTTTATAAATAACCACAACTTTGGCCACCTGCATGGCAGCGGGGAAAACGTCCTGTGCGAAGCGCGGTATTGTAAATATGTGTGAGGCATGGCACGATCAAAGGTAGTACGTATTTTACAGGTAAACTTTGAATATTTCTTGGGTCAAGACTTGTCGTGTTCTTTAAACTTTTGCACAATGAGTAAACCTCAGCTTCGTCGGTTGGTTCAAGAAACATCGATTCGTTTAGCCTGTCGCCCAAAAATCGAGACATACCTGGATTGTACTGACTGCTTCCAACTTCAGTGAAATATTGGTTGAAGGCATTTGCAAGGGACGGCCCAGCTATTTCCTTGCCATGTATAACTAGGCTCGCGAAGTCCTGATGTTGGTTATTTCGATTTAGCAGAACATTTAGGCGTCTCCACTTTTCTTTCAGGTGGTCGGAGAGATGCGCATTAAACAAATTATTATAGTAGGCAGTCCTGGATGATTTAATTTCGCTATTTAAGCGGTTCCTTAGCGACTTATAAGTGGCTAACACTGCGGGGGCTCTACTTTTTATGAAAGTCGCGAAGAGCTTATGTTTCTTTTTTACCAGTCGTACCAGGCGAGCAGTCATCTATGGCTTTCGTGCTTTTTTTGAAGGTTTTATCTCAACGATAGGGAAACACTCATCATAAATTGGGAGAAAGAGCCGAAGGAGCTCACTGTATGATTCATCGGGTGTTGTGTGCTGGAAAACAGGATTCCAGTTCACAAGTGAAATACTGTTCCTGAAATGGTCAAGGCGGTTTTGGGAAAGTAGCTGTCGACGGACTTTCATGGCTGTCTTGGCGAAAGGTTCTTTTTGAAGACGGACGAAGATAGGAAGATGGTCGCTAATGTCTATCGCAATACGACCGACAAATGACGCATCCTCGCGATTGGTGATTAGCAAATCCAAAGAAGAAGAAGAATGTGAGGTAACACGTGTAGGTCTGCGGATTTTATTTTGGAAGCCAGCTGTTTGTATGGTGACTAACATGCGCTCTTGCACTGAACTGCTTGTGCTCATATCTATGTTGAAATCGCCCCCGATGCACGCCAAGAAGTTTTCAGAAAGAAAAGATAACTCGTGTTCGAAGCTGCCAAAAAAATTGGCTATATTGCCATGTGGGGGACGATAAACAACGCAAAAAGCTTGACCGCCACACCTAACTGCCAGCATTTCTATGTCGTCGTCACTTAAACAGTGATCAGATAAAATGTCACAGGAATAGTTTTCTTTGATCAACATTGCTACGCCTCCGCCCCGCTTCGTAGTACGATTAAGAAAAAATGATCTGTACCTTGGAAGATGGATGACGTCAACGTCTGAGCGATAACATGTTTCCGTTAATAGAATGACATCAAAGGGACAGGTTAAGCTGCATAGAAAGTATGTTAGTTGGTCAGCTTTGTTTACGGCCGATTGCATATTCAAATGCATGATTTGGCAGCATTTGTCTTTGTTTTGCGAAAAATATGCGTTGAGCTGTGAAGGTGTGAAAAGTGGCGATTCCTACATTGGCAATGTTAGAAGAGCCAATTTCACGTGTGCTGCTTTACGGCGTCCCTAGTTCATCTTCGATAAGTCTGCTTGTGTGTAAATGTGAACCACCGAAGAATCGTCAGTTTGGCGGGCTAGATTAGTGCCGTTCCTCGTCCACACATGTTTCCACGAGACCTCCTTCTTTCTCGCAATCGCAGCGCCCAGAAGCCTTTTGTTGTCTGGTGTCAAGTGTTCATTTACATAAATCGGTGGTGAAGTTGGCAAAGAACAATCTACACTGATGTCCTCATTTGTCAGACGTACTTTTTTCGCCTTTTCCAGCACTGCGTCCCGTTTTACACGGGATTTAAATTGAACAACAATGTTTGAATTAATAGGGTCACGAGTGGGCACTCGATGGCAACACGCTACGTCCGACTTAGTGATAGGTTCACGAATAGCATCTCCAAGGTTTGTAACAAGATTAAGAACATTTTCCTCGTCTTGCTTCAGGACACCTTTAATTTCAATGTTCGACCTTCGTGAATACTGTTCCGCATGATTAAGCTTTCTCTCGAGCTCCTTTGTCTGTTTTTCCAGAGCAGCACACGCCACGCTCAATTCGTTGGTTATTTGCTCCAACTTTGCGTTCTTTTCCTTTTCATTTTTTAGTTCCCTTTTTAGGTCCTCAATTTCAGCATGCGCGTGGTCAATGCTCTTAATCATCTCAGTTTGCTCATTGCGAACTATTCGGATTTCATTGCGTAGGTTTCGTTCGACAGATTCTCGTGACGCTTTCAGTTCCTGCTTTATCTCTTCTTTCAACTTTGACAGATCGGCTCGAATTTCATCCTTTACTTTTGCCGCGTCTTTTGACATTTTCAGAACAACAGGGCACACACCAGTTGGCAGCAGCGGCGACGGACAAGAAATGCAAAAAATTTCGATGTGTAAATGCCAAGCACTAGCCTGCGGAACCGGGCAAACGGAGCGTTAGGCGTTGTTTTCCGTGCGTCGTCGCTACTGCCAAATGATGAGGGTAGCCAGCGATAGCGGTTTTATAGCCGGGTCGCGGTACGTCACTGCTGCTGGGGATAGCAGACGCCCCTCGTCGGTGATGATTACGTCCCCTGGTGCCGGTTGTCCGGTAAAGGGCAGCGCGTCCAAGCGGGGGAATGCTCAGTCGGCTAGAAACTGTCGATGCAAAGGGGCGGGAGCGACCTGCGGAACCGGGCAAACGGAGCGTTAGGCGTTGTTTTCCGTGCGTCGTCGCTACTGCCAAATGAGGAGGGTAGCCAGCGATAGCGGTTTTATAGCCGGGTCGCGGTACGTCACTGCTGCTGGTGATAGCAGACGCCCCTCGTCTGATGATTACGTCCCCTGGTGTCGGTTGTCCGGTAAAGGGCAGCGCGTCCAAGCGGGAGAATGCTCAGTCGGCTAGAAATTGTCGATGCAAAGGGGCGGGAACGACCTGCGGAACCGGGCAAACGGAGCGTTAGGCGTTGTTTTCCGTGCGTCGTCGCTACTGCCAAATGAGGAGGGTAGCCAGCGATAGCGGTTTCATAGCCGGGTCGCAGTACGTCACTGCTGCTGGTGATAGCAGACGCCCCTCGTCGGTGATGATTACGTCCCCTGGTGCCGGTTGTCCGGTAAAGGGCAGCGCGTCCAAGCGGGGGAATGCTCAGTCGGCTAGAAACTGTCGATGCAAAGGGGCGGGAACGACCTGCGGAACCGGGCAAACGGAGCGTTAGGCGTTGTTTTCCGTGCGTCGTCGCTACTGCCAAATGAGGAGGGTAGCCAGCGATAGCGGTTTTATAGCCGGGTCGCAGTACGTCACTGCTGCTGGTGATAGCAGACGCCCCTCGTCGGTGATGATTACGTCCCCTGGTGTCGGTTGTCCGGTAAAGGGCAGCGCGTCCAAGCGGGAGAATGCTCAGTCGGCTAGAAATTGTCGATGCAAAGGGGCGGGAACGACCTGCGGAACCGGGCAAACGGAGCGTTAGGCGTTGTTTTCCGTGCGTCGTCGCTACTGCCAAATGAGGAGGGTAGCCAGCGATAGCGGTTTCATAGCCGGGTCGCAGTACGTCACTGCTGCTGGTGATAGCAGACGCCCCTCGTCGGTGATGATTACGTCCCCTGGTGCCGGTTGTCCGGTAAAGGGCAGCGCGTCCAAGCGGGGGAATGCTCAGTCGGCTAGAAACTGTCGATGCAAAGGGGCGGGAACGACCTGCGGAACCGGGCAAACGGAGCGTTAGGCGTTGTTTTCCGTGCGTCGTCGCTACTGCCAAATGAGGAGGGTAGCCAGCGATAGCGGTTTTATAGCCGGGTCGCAGTACGTCACTGCTGCTGGTGATAGCAGACGCCCCTCGTCGGTGATGATTACGTCCCCTGGTGCCGGTTGTCCGGTAAAGGGCAGCGCGTCCAAGCGGGGGAATGCTCAGTCGGCTAGAAACTGTCGATGCAAAGGGGCGGGAACGACCTGCGGAACCGGGCAAACGGAGCGTTAGGCGTTGTTTTCCGTGCGTCGTCGCTACTGCCAAATGAGGAGGGTAGCCAGCGATAGCGGTTTTATAGCCGGGTCGCGGTACGTCACTGCTGCTGGTGATAGCAGACGCCCCTCGTCGGTGATGATTACGTCCCCTGGTGCCGGTTGTCCGCTAAAGGGCAGCGCGTCCAAGCGGGGGAATGCTCAGTCGGCTAGAAACTGTCGATGCAAAGGGGCGGGAACGACCTGCGGAACCGGGCAAACGGAGCGTTAGGCGTTGTTTTCCGTGCGTCGTCGCTACTGCCAAATGATGAGGGTAGCCAGCGATAGCGGTTTTATAGCCGGGTCGCGGTACGTCACTGCTGCTGGTGATAGCAGACGCCCCTCGTCGGTGATGATTACGTCCCCTGGTGCCGGTTGTCCGGTAAAGGGCAGCGCGTCCAAGCGGGGGAATGCTCAGTCGGCTAGAAACTGTCGATGCAAAGGGGCGGGAACGACCTGCGGAACCGGGCAATCGGAGCGTTAGGCGTTGTTTTCCGTGCGTCGTCGCTACTGCCAAAAAAAAAAAAATTCGTGTAATAAAGGTACGCGGTGGCATTTGAATAAAGGGGTCATTATCTTGGGTCCCTTATTGTAAAAAGCGATGATTTCTTGAACGCCACCATTTTTTGGAGCTGTCATACAAGAGACGCGAGGGTTGAAAGAAGCGTTTATTTTCAATATAGAGTCTAAATGCACTGTAGCATACAGCGCAAAGGAACTCTTCATGATTGATAATTTTTGCTGAAATTTTTCGGCATAACGTTAATAGCCAGCACATTCTTTTGGAAAACAAGTGCCACGAGCTCTGCCGTGGCGCCAGGAAGGATGCGAGTACAATTAAATCCCAAGATAATTCGCATGGTTCTGGGGCTTTATAAGGCCCTCTCAGTGCTATTTGAAAAAGAGAAACGTTATTCTGTCTATTTTTTGTTTATTAATTATGGTCTGAATCTTATACAGTGTCGCTAAAACGAAAATTGTGTCTGTATGTTCCTAGAACGGCTCTCAAGGTTAACAATACAGATATACTAAAACCAGTTGTGTGAATTGCGTGTCGGTACGTTTTGAACTGTAGCACTGATGATAGTTTTTCGTGCATACCATTATGTAAGGTACGAATCATGAATGCATAAGTTATGAAAAGTTTTTTTTACCTGTGTGTTAATGGTTGAGGGGAATTGTATGGGGGTGCTTTGAATTCTCGCGCTTTCTGTTGATTAACTACGTAGAGTTCTTTGTGCCTGTAGGCAAGAATCTAATGGCCCGTGTTTCACTTGAACTAAGAACGAAAACCACGCAAAGGACGATACACAGGGAAGAAGTAGACAGGACGAGCGCGGACTTGCAACTGTTTATTGAAACACATCTTCCTTCCATCACCACCCTACGCATGCGCAACAAGCAAATTCTATCTTATCGAGTTCAGGAACTTCAGCTCCTTCTTGTGCAGATAGACCGAAGCCTCGCTTACACACTTCTCGGGCCCATATCTATCAATCTGCCAGGCTTCGATGACCTCACGTGTTTTCTGGTCTTTGGCCCTTCCGATTATCTTTGTACGCTCAAAGAGTGGCGTGCATTTATTGTGACATGAAAGACAGTGTTTGGGCAAATGCATGCCACTGTGAGAGCCCAACGAATTTTTGTTCTTGTAGGCGCTTATTAATGCAGCGTCCCGTTTGTCCCACGTAAACTGAGCCGCAACCAAGCGGGATTTCATACACTACTCCCATTCGACAGGACACAAACTTGATATTGTGGTTTACACCACAGCCTGCTTTTGTTCTCGTTTCATTGTTAGCGCGCACAAACGGGACAGCTTACAAGGCGCCGAAAAGAAGATATCCACACCGAATTTTCCTGCCACCCTCTTCAGGCCATGCGAGGTCTTAGGTATATAGGGCAGTACTTCAAATTTCCGCCTCTCACGAATGCCAGATTCTCGAGCACTACAAGTTGGGATGACGGTTTTCAACAGAGACCCGGCAGCGGCCTGCAGAAGCGACGAGGGAAACCCAGCATAACTTAGGCGTGCGACTTGAGCGGAAAAGCTGAGTGAAACCTTGTGAAAACAGGACTTCAGTAATGATGACCTCAAGCAGGATGAAGCAATTCCTCTCTTAATAAGCTTAGAGTGACAGGAGTCATAGGGGTAAAAGGGCCTTTTTTGTTCTAGGCATGTACATCCAACACAAGTGGTCCGGTTCACTGAAAAACAATCTCAAGTCCAAGAACTGTAAGCAAGATTCTCAGGCAATTCTACAGTAAAATTCAAACTGGGAGCCTTGGATTTAAAAGACGTTAAAACTTAATTAGTGACCTCTTGTGGGTTGTCATTGAGATTCATTTTTAAGAGTATTAAAAAGTCGTCTACGTATCGGAAACTCGCGCGATGCGGTCGTCAGTTAGCGCCCGTGAGAGTGAACAGTCAACTTCCGCTAAATATATTTCAGTGAGAACAGGTGTAACACTCGACCCTATACAAATGCCTCGTTTTTGCACATAGAATTCATCCTGAAAACTTATTAGCGTTGAGGAGAGGTACACATTCAACAGTTCCATGAAACCTATCGAAATGCCGCAGGCATTTTGGAACCCCACAACCCCCAAACGCTCTATACAGTTGCTGACCGCCATAAGCAGCTCGTTGTGAGGAACCGAATAAAACAGCTCCTCAATGTCAACCGAGAAGCCATAATAAACACCTGGCATGCTCTCTTTGAAAATTTTCACCATACCGTCCGAGCTGGTGGTCTTGTAGGGGTCTTCAGGCGACAGACTCTTCAGGTGTCTTTGAAGGTATCTGCTAACAACTGCCTGCCAGGTTCCTCTCTCCGTTACGATTGCTCTAAAGGGGCATTCCAACTTATGACTCTTTGCACTAAAAACACAGTGAGCACATGTACCTTGTTACTCATCACTTCATTCTTCATCCGCTCAAGCTTCAAATCATCTAAAAGCGCAACCGCTTTGGCCTTCGCCTTCGTCGGCTTCACATCCGCAACTCGGAAGTTCTTGTTGATCGCTGCTAGTGCCTTCTCCCCGAATAGTTTTCGCGGTAGGACCACGAAGCCGCCTTCTTTGTCGGCCAAAAGAACCCGTAGCCCAGAATCACAAATTGAGCCAGCCACTCTTCTCAGCAGGGAAGTGCAGTCCTTTTTTTGATAGGTGTTGCTCACTGAATCAACTCCTTCCGAAAGGCAGCACCCTTTCTGTTCCCCTTCTACCTTGTCAGCAATCCTGTGAACCGAAGCCAAAAGCTCAGGCTTGCTGAGCGGTACTTCCAGGCTGAACTTAGGTCCCTTCCTTGAGGACCCTTTGAGTGTAAGATGAAACAGTCGCCCCTCCAAGGTAGATAACAGGCACCTCACCTGTCTGCTTCATTGGCGCCTTAGGTAGGCTTTGTCGTCGCTTGTTCCAAAGGAACTCAGTGGTAAGTCTCGGCCAGGTTCTGGTAGTCCTTGAAAGTCCTCATGCCGGCAGAGCCTGTCCCCTTCCAAGTGAAGCACACCAACCGCAGCCAGTCCCGTAGTAGTCGAACGTTTCTCCAACATTCGCTCCTTAAAATCTTAGCCATTCTTTTCCAGTGGCCTTCGGAGCAGCCCAGGAAGCCGAACAGTCCCACAACGCTGGGCGGACAGACGTGTTTCCTTAGGCAAAAGCCCAACAATCTTACCTCGTTCGTGGTAGCAGCGATAAAACTCGTGCACATCGTGCATTGATTCTCGAAGGAAAGATGACATAAAACAGAGCCCCATGTAGAAAAAATGAATTGAAGGAGTGTACGATGGGGGGCTAGTTGGTAATCCATGAACTAAGAACGAAAACCACGCAAAGGACGATACACAGGGAAGAAGTAGGCAGGACGAGCGCGGACTTGCAACTGTTTATTGAAACACATCTTCCTTCCATCACCACCCTACGCATGCGCAACAAGCAAACTGTATCTTATCGAGTTCCGGAACTTCAGCTCCTTCTTGTACAGATAGACCGAAGCCTCGCTTACACACTTCTCGGGCCCATATCTATCAATCTGCCAGGCTTCGATGACCTCACGTGTTTTCTGGTCTTTGGCCTTTCCGATTATCTTTGTACGCTCAAAGAGTGGCGAGCATTTATTGTGACAAGAAAGACAGTGTTTGGGCAAATGCATGCCACTGTGAGAGCCCAACGAATTTTTGTTCTTGTAGGCGCTTATTAATGCAGCGTCCCGTTTGTCCCACGTAAACTGAGCCGCAACTAAGCGGGATTTCATACACTACTCCCATTCGACAGGACACAAACTTGATTTTGTGGTTTACACCACAGCCTGCTTTTGTTCTCGTTTCATTGTTAGCGCGCACAAACGGACAGCTTACAAGGCGCCGAAAAGAAGATGTCCACACCGAATTTTCCTGCCACCCTCTTCAGGCCATGCGAGGTCTTATGTATATAGTGCAGTACTTCAAATTTCGGCCTCTCACGAATGCCAGATTCTCGAGCACTAGAAGTTGGGATGACGGTTTTCAACAGAGACCCGGCAGCGGCCTGCAGAAGCGACGAGGGAAACCCAGCACAACTTAGGCGTGCGACTTGAGCGGAAAAGCTGAGTGAAACCTTGTGAAAACAGGACTTCAGTAATGATGACCTCAAGCAGGATGAAGCAATTCCTCTCTTAATAAGCTTAGAGTGACAGGAGTCATAGGGTAAAAGGGCCTTTTTTGTTCTAGGCATGTACATCCAACACAAGTGGTCCGGTTCACTGAAAAACAATCTCAAGTCCAAGAACTGTAAGCAAGAATTCTCAGGCAATTCTACGGTAAAATTCAAACTGGGAGCCTTGGATTTAAAAGACGTTAAAACTTCATTAGTGACCTCTTGTGGGTTGTCATTGAGATTCATTTTTAAGAGTATTAAAAAGTCGTCTACGTATCGGAAAACTCGCGCGATGCGGTCGTCAGTTAGCGCCGTGAGATTGAACAGTCAACTTCCGCTAAATATATTTCAGTGAGAACAGGTGTAACACTCGACCCTATACAAATGCCTCGTTTTTGCACATAGAATTCATCCTGAAAACTCACTAGCGTTGAGGAGAGGTACACATTCAACAGTTCCATGAAACCTTCTATCGAAATGCCGCAGGCATTTTGGAACCCCACAACCCCCAAACGCTCTATACAGTTGCTGACCGCCATGAGCAGCTCGTTGTGAGGAACCGAATAAAACAGCTCCTCAATGTCAACCGAGAAGCCATAGAAGCATTCGGTGTGGAAATCTTCTTTTCGGCGCCTTGTAAGCTGTCACGTTTGTGCGCGCTAACTAACAATGAAACGAGAACAAAAGCAGGCTGTGGTGTAAACCACACAATCAAGTTTGTGTCCTGTGGAATGGGAGTAGTGTATGAAATCCCGCTTAGTTGCGGCTCAGTTTACGTGGGACAAACGGGACGCTGCATTAATAAGCGCCTACAAGAACACAAAAATTCGTTGGGCTCTCACAGCGGCATGCATTTGCCCAAACACTGTCTTTCTTGTGACAATAAATGCACGCCACTCTTTGAGCGTACAAAGATAATCAGAAGGGCCAAAGACCAGAAATCCGTGAGGTCATCGAAGCCTGGCAGATTGATAGATATGGGCCCGAGAAGTGTGTAAGCGAGGCTTCGGTCTATCTGTACAAGAAGGAGCTGAAGTTCCTGAACTCGATAAGATAGAGTTTGCTTGTTGCGCATGCGTAGGGTGGTGATGGAAGGAAGATGTGTTTGAATAAACAGTTGCAAGTCCGCGCTCGTCCTGTCTACTTCTTCCCTGTGTATCGTCCTTTGCGTGGTTTTCGTTCTTAGTTCATGGATTACCAACTAGCCCCCCATCGTACACTCCTTCAAGTGTTTCACTTGTTTATCAGTTTCTCTGTGCGCTGGCGTCCTGGGTTTCTGAGAAAACCTTAAAAATGTGCTCTAAGTCATACTTATTTGTCTACTCATTTAAGTGTCGTGATGGGCATCTGCGATCACCACCTGCCCTAAGTAGACATATTTCCTTACCACTTGCTGCATCTTGACACCAGCTGTGAATATGTGTTTTCTGCTCAGCCTGTTTAGTATAAAGCATGGAATACAAACAAATAGCATTAATTTCATTTCCTGTATAATAACAAAAAGACCCAGCGTTCTGCTCTGCTTAACTGAATGATCATGCTGTGCACTCTATCTCCAGAGTAACTTATCAAAGCAATGTGATCAGTGAATTGGCGATTATTTAAAGCATTATCCAATAACTGTTATCTCCAGCCGTTTTCAATCCAGCCATCTGAATGCCTCGTGTAAAGAGCAGTTTCGTAACACTGGTGAGATCGTTTCTCCCTGTGTGATACCCACTTTTATGGAATTTTATTGCTGAATTTATAAGGAACATTAGAACCTGTGGAGCCGTTGTAAGGGGTGTTTCAATCATTCAAAACAACTTTTTCTTAGAAAGCTGAGGAAGATACGTCTGTGCGGTCTGTGGAGGATGATGATACGGATGGCAGTCAATATTATATATTAGATTAAAACGAAAAGGTCAGTAATTGAATGGAATAAACTGATCAACTGTTAAATATTTGGTTTTAGGGCAGAAGATAATACGAGAAACTGAAGGCCTTTTACGGAGCAGGCGAACTGAGTTTATAAAATTTCTGAATGAGCATTGTGCTTAGAGATATGGAGGATAAAATATACGGGTTTGGGAGCTCGCTAAATTGGCTTTTTCATGATTGATTTCTATAAAATGACGACCCAACACGTGTTACCGCAACTGGAATCTTATCAGCATCCTCTACGCCCTAAAAGATGCGAACTGCTCCTGTACATGATTTAAAAACCGCCTATTTTATAATTCTGCCGCATGGGAAAGGAATCTTGAAAATATCTGAAAACAATTTTTTTTTTGTTCAATGTGTCGAAGCATGATGACGATTTTGCAATTTCAAAAACTGGTCGCCTTCTTTTTGAAGGCTTTCTACTTTTCTGTATAAACTTGCGGGCATTAATTAAAAAAGTTACAGGTAATTTTGCTTAATTATTATTTTTGTCGCTTTCTATCACAATGTCCGCCCTAGCATGAAATCAAACCACACACACCGCATTGAAGTACTTTTCACTTGTTCCTAAGAAAATTATCTAATCATTAATTTGAAACGCCCTGTAGATATTTTCTAGTATTTTTTCATGACGCTCTTCTGCATCATGATTAAGCAGTTCTTGCACGGCTGCTGAGAGTTAGACTTAGCCAAGAGCATTATGTCAGCCTCTCCTGTCCGTTGTTGAGACGATGCCCAAAGACGCCTAAATTTCAGCTTATTGATATCGTGTATAGCGGTATCTTGAAGGTGTATATATTGTATTAATACATACTGCGCAATCCTTTAATGCTTGATTGATGGTGTGACTCTACTCGAAGATCCTTTAAAATAATCAGGCTGTTCATCATTTCTTAAGGCTCCACATAATACTGCTGTGTTTTCATATCCCTTGTCGGTACATTTTCAAACGTGAGACTGCGTGATATTTTTGTGCATAGATTTATATAAAGCAGATAACATAATCATATAAGTTATTTAGGTTTTTGACGTCTGTTTTAATTTTTGAGTGGAGCTCGCAAAGGACTGCGGTGAATTTCAGCGCTTTCTGCTGATTTATTACCCAGGCGCATTCTGCCAATACGAAAGAACTGGTGTGCAAGTCTGAGATTTGTTCCTCTTTTTCTTTAGGCTCTGCCGTTCTTGATTTCGGGTTTTCGGAGAAGGAAACGTGAATGAAGGCACCAGTACGACCCTCTGTAATCCTAATGTAAAGTTCTGTCTCACTACGCAGCCGGCGCCACTCAAATGGCGCCTCACTCGTCGCGAATACGGAGCGCTGCAGTCGTGCGTCACGGAGCCCTTTGTTTTCAAGAGAGACAATGCGTACTTGCGTACACGTATTAGTTCAAGACAACCCACAGTTGCGTTTGAGACAATCTGCTTAAAGGAGAGCCATTCTACAATATGGTGGCTTTTTAAAAAGCTATCAAGGACTTTCAATTCCTTCTTTAGCGGTGCGCAATATCAGGAATATTTTTGCTGGCCTCTTGAGTAGGGATGCAGGCGTTGCGTCTAACAACGAAGGAAATAGGTGGAGCTGGCGCTCTTCGAGTGCATAGAACGATCCTGTAGCAGTTCCCTTCAAGGTGTTGCGGCCGTGGGCGTACATCGATGCCATGCAAAGAACTCTTTTGGGCCGATGCCCTATGATGTTTCAAGCCAAAAACAGGGCAAAATTATAGTGAAATCTTTGTGTCGGAAGCGTATTGCAATCATGGGCATAAAAGCATCCCTACGTTCATTGCAGATCAAAACTTTGCCACTTGGGCCTCGAATTACCCTTGACACATGCCAGATGCGAGAAATTTTTCTCCGGAAACTTCCTAGCTTCAAGCTTGTGCCTGATTTTGTGGTGCCCACTCCTGATTTTTGTCTCCCTTGCAATCTATTTCGCTAATATTACGAACAATACGTTATCTCTGCCCCGCACAACATGCCCTGCTCATGACCAATTCTTCTTGATCTCGTCTAGATTATAATGATCTCGCCTAATTTCGCATCTCTTCACCATGATCGGTCTCCTCGAGTGTGATTCTCTTTGAGTGTGGTTAGCTGCTTGTATAGCGTGTTTATGGACGATATCGAACATTGAGCAGCAGGCATGCAATATTCAGTGGCGTATATCTAGGAGCAGTTCCATCATCACCATCGTCATCATCAGCCTGACTATGCCCTCTGCAGGGAAAAGGTATCTCCCATATCTCTCCAATTAACCCTGTCCTAAAAATGTTTGCTGACTCCTAACGCTTTCTTTGCTAATTTCGATTCAGAGCTCGATATGAACTCGAGAACTGAGTTTCGATCCTCTTTCTTACCTTCGAAACTTCCTCCTCATAGGTAAGGACTGACAAGAGACAGCTATCTATGCTTTTCTCTAGACGGATACGGTATGTAAGCCAGTTAATACTTGAGATTTTATAGCAAACAAACTTCACGCCATTCGTTGCTGTAGGCCTCTTCACTCTCGTGTTCCGTATCTTAGGTTAATTAACCTCATAAGTAGCTGTATTCGCACAAAACTTCGAATGCTTTTTTCCTGCAGTAATTCGTACGGCCGTCCCCAGGCTATTTTTAAATCATAGAACAAAGCTTATATGGAGCGAGGTTGACGAAAGGTATTATTTCTGCGTGTTAAGGCAAAGCATGTTATTGGAAAACATAGATGCATGTGGATATATTCATGTCCCATGCGTTAAGTTAGATTTCTTATTATTTTTGCCAAATATTCCCCTTTGCCTGCTCAGTGCATGGATAGTGCGCTACATTTCTTAGTTTCAGTTGTTACAGAGGGTAGCGTCTTCTACAAACTGTAGATTATCAACTTATTTATTTGTATGTTTTTTATTTATTATTAGATAAAGATATTGTCACCCAATATTTACTCTAACCAATTTAAATTTAATTTATGGGCGTCGTATTTTTAAAACACGAACAGTAGCACAACGATCCTGCCTCGCTGGCTGACAGCTTTCATGAACAAGATTTCATCAACTTTTGTTTGATTGAATATATGTTCGTTGAAAATTCGTTTAAGTGAACTGATGAACTGATGATGACTTCCCTGTAATGCTAGTTTCCAACAGGCCCAAATTTACACCCCCCATCAGCCCGTTTAAGTGCTTCGCAGCATCTTTGCTTTTACGTCTATGTACCTTGGTTCTGCAAGCCATGCATGGATGCTGATATCCTGAATAAAGGAAATATTTTCTCAAAACAAGAGACATCTAATAATAGCGATAGGTTATGTTCTGGTAATATATCTACCACTTGATTGATACTGTGCGCGTGGAGTACTGTCGAATATGCTTTCTGAAAGCGAGCCGGGTTGACACGTTGAATAAACTTTAGGGTTGCTATTATTTTTTGGGGGGTGATATAGTATGAAACTTGTAAATAATGAACAAGAAGCATCATTGTGTGCTTTTGAAGTCGTTTTCAACCCCGTTTTTATAAATTAACCTAATATTCGCGGCTATTTACGCTTTCTGTAGGCTGAAGTGGAGAAACGATGAATACAGTTTGGAAAGTGCTTCCAGTGCAAACTTCCCACTATTACAATGTACCCACTCTCTTCCAAAAATGCCTGCAGTTTTGCCACCCTCATCTAGCGACTTTCTCTTTGCATTGCCAGTAGGGATTTCTTCACTGCTTCTTTTGATTTAGTGCCAGCTGTTTTTCGAGAACTGCGTGAATGGTTTTTCGCGCTTCCATTTGAATCAAACCTTGACTTTAGGGAATGCACAGCTGCGTCTCATAGCTATCTGCATGGCGTATTTTCCGCTATATTCGCTACTAAATGTGTCTGATACAATTAGTCCTTATTCGGCCATAGTCTTATTAATCTGTTTTCAACGAAGTCAATGCGTTTAGATATGCGGTGAATCCACCAACAAGAATGCTTCAAAGCCCTACGTTAGCCATTGCAGGGTTGGTGGACGCTAAAATTTCCGCCCATTTTTACAGTTAAATAGAAATTGCGAGTAATTTAGCGCCCACGAAGGATGCGAACTCTGAAGCCACGTGCACCAATGAGAATAAAAGCTCTCCGAGAAACAAAATGCCTTGAATATGATGCCAAAATGATCCATTAGTAACCAAACTTTAACGTCTCGTGAGATTTGCACGTCCTAAGCCAAATATTTTTATTCGTGATAGCAGTATATTAACACGGGTAATGAGATTCTAGTTGAAATGAAGAGAAAGAAATGGGCTAGGGCAGGGCATGTAACGCGAAGGCAAGATAACCGCTGCTCTTTAAGGGTAACGGAGTGGATCAGAAGAGAAGCCAAGTATAGTAGGGTGCAGCAGAAGATTAGGCGGGCGGAAGAAAATAAAAATTTTCCAGGCAAACGGTGGGCGCAGCTGGCAAAGAGCAGGTTTAATTGGAGACACATGGGAGAGGTCATTGCCCTGCAGTGCGTGTATCAGGATGATGATTATGATGATGATAATAATGACGGAGGTGGTTTTTAAAGCAATCGGATAGCGGACTGTTTCCAATTTCGAAGATATTATCTTTTTTCAGCCGCATTGTGAGGTGCCTTTTCGAACAACCAAGACTGCAGAGCAAGGTATGCATTATGTGTAAGATGCAACTTCATAAAGGCATCAAGATTTTACAGAAAAAAAGTAGGTTGGCCTAACCTTTCAGGCGCAATATAACCATCAGGTAACAATCCAAATTTTTTTGGCCATAACATTCTCCACGACATTGGAATGCTCTCAGACTTAAGCGCAGTCGCTCGTACCTTGGTGACAACGGTGTCGCTCTCAACTGGACGCACACGTTCACCAGCGCGCACGGCGAGATTATAAGCGCAGGCCCAGAAAACTGGAGCTGGATCGACACACGAACAAATGTTTTCTTCGAATACCATATTGCTTTCTTTTTGCTTCCATAGTGTTACGCTTCGGCTTGTTCCTTGTAAAGCTTGCTGCGGTACTCATATTGACACTCCAGGCTTGTTTTAGCCTAGAATGTTTTATTCCGCAGCGGATCTTTTTCCGGATAGATACATTGAGCAAAAAAAGCAGCTTGCAATTCAAACCTTATTTCTTGTCATACAGAGAGCCAATTTTTTTTTCGATGCCAGGAGATGTTTCTGCAAACTACGCTCTGTCTCGTTAAGGCTTTTGTTGAATCGTTTTGTTCTGGGCACAAAGCATATTGATAATGCTAAAGAGAATTTAAGTGCTCGTTTCTTAAAACCTATGTAAGGGTGGCAATTTTGATTGGGCAACCTAGTTGTTCATTACGTAGTCAGTGCCAAAAACTAGGGCCAAGGTGGCAGAAGGACACAACACAAGCGCTATTTGGCAACTACATATTAATGGAAAAACACAAGATATATACCCATCTTGTGCAAGTAAATCAAAACAGACATACATGATAACACCGAGAAATGGGTAGGGCACGAGACATCTGATGGAGGTGCTGAGTAACATGATCAATACTGCAGAAGCAGGAAACTTCATAGTCTCAATCGTAGAAAACAAACAAAAAACACAAATACCCCAAAAAGAGAGAAGGGAAGGACGAAATTGGTTCTACGTGTTGTGCAGATATGCCAATTTTTTCGTTAAAATATTCCACCGCAGAACCTATTTGTTGAAAACCCACCGGTATCATTTTTACAGGTACGCGACGAAAGACGCGATGAGATACAACTTTTTGCTTTGCGTTTCTAAAACGTGAAAAGTAAATCAAAAGCGACAGCCAGGGAATAGCGCTGCGTTCGTCCTGAGAAAAAGAGGATTACCCTTTAAAACATGTTCGCAATACGCTGTTTCCTCGGCTTAATTTAACTAGAATTTTGCTTCAGGGCTTGCTGAAAAAAGAAATGTCTTCTTTAAAGTACATATCGTGCCATTTAGTAAGCACTTATTATTTATCTTGATTTTAGACTGCTTCAGTATTAAATAAATGCGGCACTGTAATATCCTGCACTATATGGGTGCCTTGCATGGCAAATGATGTTATTTAAACTTTAAAATGTGCAATGTAAATCAGCGCGTTACACGAACTAAGGATACCTCTTGTCCACATCACTATATGACGTTTGAATGGGCGGAATTAAAAACAATCTTACAGCACTTTAACAATGTTACATCGAATAATCCACCGATAGCGACTGTTGCTGATCTAACACTAATATTATTAAATTACATGCTATCGATTCATTTCAGTGTCAATGCCTCTCAAAGGTAAAACCAACATCATGCCACGGAATGACTGAGGCCAAATTAGGCGGAACCTGGTTTAGTCCACATCAAAAGGTTTGAATTGAGGGGGTGGGGGACATATTTTGGGAGTCACCTGGGTCAAATTTCAAGGTTGCCATTGTGTTGCTTGCCGTCAAATTAGCCTGGACATCAATTTTCGTCCCAATCGATGAAGGTCAAATTTTGCGAGGGGGTGCGCCAAATGTGGCAACATTTTAGAAACTACCCGGGTCTGATCTGGAGACACGATCAAATTGCCCATAGCCAAAGTGTGCTTCGAAATCTGACTTGAGGCTTTTGCTTTGAGATCGCAAAGTCGGAAGGTCGCTTCAATGTCATGCGGATCCCCTATACTGAAACTCGAGTTTTTGCGTTGAGTAGATCTATCGCCCAACTCAGTGTAATGGATCACCGTGGTGGCTCAGTGGTTATGGCGCTCGGCTGCTGACCCAAAATACGCGAGTTCAATTCCTGCCGTAGGAGTTGCATTTCGATGGAGGAGAAATTCTAGAGGTCCATGTACTGTGCGTTCTCAGTGCACGTTAAAGAACTCAAGAAGTCAAAATTTCCGGAGCCCTTCACTACGGTGTCCCCATCGTTAGTCACTTTGGGACATTAAACACGCGTAAACCTTACCAATCTGCAACCATTCTAAAAGCGGTTATAAAGAGAGCCGGAAAACTTTAGCTTGCTTTACTAGGAAGGTGTAGACATTGCTGTAACATTATAGTGTGAACACTTCATTGCATACACAACACGCTCATTTCAAAGAGAACATTCAGAAACGCTCTGCAGGAGTGAAATTTTGGTAATCGTATTTACGAAGACAAAAACCAATACGTTTATTTTGTGAAAAAAAATTTTGCACAAATTTAGAAACAGCGAAATTTATTTGGTCTATCCCGATGTGTTGGAATCATTCAATCTTTGCAGCTGCGTCAAAGCGCTTGCATGAACGACGATCAATAATTTCGCTCCCATTACTTCACGCTTTGTTTGCAAAACAGGGCGGCATGAACAATTAGCATTTGAAACAAAATGTACAATTTTATCATGCTGCTTCTGCAAGGGCAAGGGAGCAGCCATTGCGCCAGCATGGCTAACACGCATCTGTTCTTCGCACCACAGGCGTTCCTGTCCCTGGCGACGTGTTGCCTGCTTGCTTCGCAGCCAGTCACACTTCATGAAGCTGGCTGTCTACCCGATGCCGATGCGACCGTTCGCATTTGCCACGCATGCGCCTACATCGCGGAACAATCTCCTGTCATCGTACCAGATATCAGGCTCTTCGCTACCACAGCGACACCGCAGCAGCCCGAGCACTTTAAGGCCCTGCAGCCCGTCACCATCTTCAGTGGGCAAGGGAGCCATTGAGAGAGCAGCCATTGCGCCAGCATGGCTAACACGCATCTGTTCTTCGCACCACAGGCGTTCCTGTCCCTGGCGACGTGTTCCCTGCTTGCTTTGCAGCCAGTCACACTTCATGAAGCTGGCTGTCTACCCGATGCCGATGCGACCGATCGCATTTGCCACGCATGCGCCTACATCGCGGAACAATCTCCTGTCATCGTACCAGATATCAGGCTCTTCGCTACCACAGCGACATCGCAGCAGCCCGAGCACTTTAAGGCCCTGCAGCCCGTCACCATCTTCAGTGGGCAAGGGAGCAGCCATTGCGCCAGCATGGCTAACACGCATCTGTTCTTCGCACCACAGGTGTGTAACCGACACTCTCTTTTCGTTAAGAAAAACGATAACAGATTCCTTATTTCCCTCCCTTGCCCAAGGGTGATTTGTGCTGTTGCCTGCGATTGCTTTGACTCTGCATATCTGTTGCTATGCTGCGGCGACGTCGAGTCCAACCCTGGTCCCAACACACGTACCGCCTCTGCCTCTACTGATCCGGAACGCGATTCTCAGCAAATGAATGAGATAATGAAGTTACTTAAAGGCATTGACAAAAAAACGTCTGAACTCACGACTGGCCAAACTAAACTGAGTGCAGACGTTAACACAATCAAATCAAGCCAGGCAGTCCTCGAAACTAAGTTGCTTGATGTGTTCAACCGTTTGGAACTGATCGAAAGCAGATGCAAAACTCTGGAAACCCTAGAACTCGACGTCGCCGCAACTCAAGATACTGTCGAACAGCTGACTTCGCGACAGTATGAATTACAGGCTCGTATAGATAACCTTGAAGACCGTTCACGACGGAACAATTTAATCTTACGCGGTATACCCGACGCACGTGAAACCTGGGAACAGACTGAAAAAAAAAATTATCACTGCATTTTCAACTTCTTTAGGCACTGACTTTGATCAACCGGTCATTGAGCGCGCCCACAGGATAGGTACGTTCTCACATCAAAAATGTCGGCCTGTAGTTATCCGGTTCGGCTCATTTAAAGACCGTGGCAGAATACTAGCATGTCGAGCTAAACTTAAAACTGACAACATTTCTGTATCAGAGGATTTTTTGCCAGCAACCCGTAACGCGCGCCAGCAACTTACTAATTTCGCTAAAAGCCTGCCTCAGTCACCAAAGTTCCAGCTTCGTTACAACAAACTCTACGTTAACAATAAGTGCTACATATACGACAGCGTGACAAACAACATCGAACTGATAAAGGAATTTCCCACCGAAGTACTCGAAGAGGACACACCGCGGTCGCCTTCATCAAATGCCCAAAACACCGAAAACGCCCCGTAGCATCACGAGAGGGGACGTGGGCAGTCGTCGCCTTCACCACGCACATCTGTTCTTCTCGCTAACGTAAGAAGTATCGTAAACAAACGTGATGCATTTCATTCCGTAGCTGACACGTGTAACGCAGATATTATTGCACTTACTGAAACATGGCTTCATTCTAACATTCGTAACACCGACATTTTCCAGGACTCATCCCGATACACTTTTTATCGCTGCGACCGCACGTCACGTCAGGGTGGTGGCGTATTACTTGCCATTTTTTAAAACACTCCGGTCTTACGCTATTAACATCACAACAGATCTCGAGATTGTCTGGGCATGCGTGGAACTTGGACACTCTAAAATTGTTTTCGGGGTATGCTACCGTCCTCCCAGTCACTCTGCTAACTTCCTCGATGATCTGCACGATGCCATAAATGCTGTTTGCACACGACACCCCCTGGCGCCTGTTTTCTTACTTGGCGACTTCAATCTTCCTAACATATCTTGGTCTTTTGATACCCCAGTTCAGAACCCTTCTTCTAACTTAAGCACCGATTTCTTAAACCTTTGTTCTACTTTTTCCTTTTCCCAACTAGTCTCTCAACCGACAAGAATTACTAATACCACTGCAAACACGCTGGACTTAACACTGACAACCCATCCCGATATGGCCTCAGAAATCACTTACTTACCTGGTCTCAGCGACCATCTATCGCTCTCATTTGACATTTGCATCGTTACTCCCCCAGCTGAGAAGATTTCTAAACACATCCGCGACTATAAAAAAGCTGATTTTCAGGCCATTAACAGGGAACTCGCCGAATTTATCGATTATTATTGCAACGGGTTTGATGACCGCTCTGTCGATACTAACTGGAATCTATTCGTTACCAAGGTTAAAGAATTAACAGATACATACATACCATTACGGACAATCTGTTCCCACTCGAGAGCCCCGTGGTACAACTCCTATCTCAAACGACTGTCCAATCGAAAAAAACGTTTCTACCGAGTTGCGAAAAGGTCTGGTAGTAACGCAAAATGGGAGGCGTACCGCGAAGCTAACGCCGTTTACGTAACTGCACTTAAAAGCACAAAAAATAATTTTCTTCACAATACACTTCCTAGCATTCTTTCCACTGATCCTAAAAAGTTCTGGCGCATTGTCAACCCCAGCCACAGCGATACCATTAACTTATTAGACGAGAATGGCCTTGCCATCCCAGATGCAGAATGCCCAGCGGTACTGAACTCCACATTCTGTAAAAACTTTGTTCATTGTACTAACACCATTTTTCCACAAGCGCAGACATACAACTACATAACTATGGATCCCATTTGCATCGAAGCTTGCGGTATTGAGAAGATTATTGAATCCCTTAAACCATGCTCCAGTCCAGGTACTGACTCAATCAACGAGAAATTTCTTAAGGGTTCTCAAACTTACTGTTCATTGCTGCTTTGCAAGATATTTCAACAGTCCATCGACACCGGTGCTCTGCCTGCTGACTGGACGGTCGGGAAGGTGGTCCCAATCCATAAATCAGGTAACAAGAATTCACCCCTTAACTACCGTCCCATATCTTTGACAAGTATTCCATGTAAAGTATTGGAGCACATATTATACACAGGTATCGCGAACTTCTTGGAGTCAAATTCATTTTTTACAGACATGCAGCACGGTTTTCGTAAGCGACTGTCTTGCGAAACTCAGTTAGCATCATTTACGCATAAACTTAATCTCATCCTTGATCGCCGCTCAACAGCTGACTGCGTCTTCCTCGACTTCGCAAAAGCCTTCGAAAAGGTATGCCACAAATTACTACTTTTTAAGCTAAGCAAACTAAACCTTGATCCTAGGCTTTTTTTCTGGCTCGCATATTTCCTTTGCAACCGCACTCAGTTCGTAACTGCTAACAATGCCACCTCTCCATCAACCCCCGTCCATTCTGGAGTGCCACAGGGATCCGTCTTAGGCCCTCTTTTATTTCTTATTTACATTAATGACCTACCTTCTTGCGTAACCTCTAACATACACTTATTCGCTGATGACTGCGTAATTTTTCGCGAAATTAACGACACTAACGACGTATGCGCTCTACAGAATGATCTATCTGCTATATCTGCATGGTGCAACTTATGGTTAATGCAACTTAATTCTTCTAAATGCAAAGTTTTACGTGTCTCCCGCACATCATCTACTACAGGTGCATATTGTCTAAATAATACCATACTGGAGGCCGTCACGTCATATCGCTACCTCGGAGTTCATATATCTTCCACTCTAAATTGGTCGCTCCATATTAACGCCATAATTAACAACGCTAACAGCATGCTAGGCTACCTACGCCGGAATTTCTCCAATTCCCCTACCTCCCTAAAACTCATGTTATACAAAACCCTTGTCCGTAGTAAACTAGAATACGCATCTGCAATTTGGGACCCCAGCTACGCAAACTCAATTAATGCACTCGAGCTTGTACAAAATAACGCCGCCCGTTTCATCCTACTTAACTTCAATCGTACTGCAAGTGTCACCTCCATGAAAAACACGCTCAACCTCCCACCCTTAGCCTCCCGTCGAAAATTTTCACGGTTATGTTTATTTCATAAAATTTTTTACAACTGTCCCAATCTATGCGATGAATTGATATCTCCTCCGTCTTTCATCTCTCCACGGCTAGACCACGTTCACAAGGTCGGTATAACGTCGCACGAAACAAAAGCTTGTTCTCAGTCGTTCATTCCCCGTACATCAGCAGATTGGAACCACCTTCCCGGATCGACAGCCTGCATTCAAGACATCCTGCGCTTCCGTAGCAATTTAGCTAACATTGTATACTAAGGTTCACAACAAATGTACTTATCATTCTCCATTTCCTTTGTTTACTTTAGTTTCCCTTGTTTTGTTCTCTTACCTTGCACTTACATATTATGCTTACTTCTGAATTGTATAACCAGGAACATGACGCTTGTATGTTGAATTTTTGTTTTTGTTCATTTTTTGTGATTTGTAACCACTCCCCTCTGAAATGCCTTTGGCCCTGAGGGTATCAATAATAAATAATAAATAATAAATAAATAAATAAAAGTCAAATATCCTCCATGCGCAAAGATTTCGCCGCTCTCTAAGCCGTCCTCCTAAACACTACAAAAAAATACTGTGTTGCAAATCGCTGACGTGTTTTTTGCCTAACTCGGCTAACGTCAGTTAATCCTCATGCCTATTTTTTTGTTTCACGAATGTTGGAGCTTGGTTAGTTTGGTTAGTTGTAATTGCAATCATAGATTTGATGCTTTTGAGAGCTTGTACGTCATATATTCAAGATGTTTTCTTTTTTCTCTCGCCTTTCTTGTGTTTGTTTTTGGTCCCACCCTAGCCCATGAGTATTTGCAGGTATCTAAAGAATTTTCGCAAATTTTATATGTTTAGACTCATAACAATTTTAGACCCACCTCTGTTTGCCGCTCAGATCCAGGGTGGAAGTGCGACTCTAATTATGACATGAATTTATCATTACCGGTCATTACCTGGGTTAACCGCGCTCTTAAAACGATTGAATATGCGTTAAGATGTCATTCTCTAAAATATTGCCCGCTTTCCATAAACCGCGTGCACTTACTTTGAGTGCTTTGCAATATCCACGACGAGAAAATACCGCATGTGTTATTAGGGTCTTGATATTCCAGAATTTCTAAAAGACGAACCCTGGTTCCTGGAAATGAAAGAAATGATCCGCACGGTATTGCGCACTTTCAAATTCTTAAGGATCTGTAAAAAGGCAGTTTTGAAATGTCGTAGCCTTTTTTTTTTGAAGGCGTTTCTTGTTGAAACTGCAGAGGCCGTATTCCTTGACGAAATGAACGGTGGAGCAAACAAGGACACTAACAAGAAATAAAGAGACACCACATGCGCACTTGTTAGTGTCCTTGTTTGCGCCGCCGTTCATTTCATCATGCACCAACTCGCCCCTCCGGCCGTTATTCGGTCGTATTCCCCATACAAACGAAAGATGAGGTATTTAAAAGCAACACCAATTTATCCGAACTACCTATTAGTGAATGTGAAAAAAGCGTATAATTTTGGATTTTACTGTAACGGCCGTGAGCAAACCGGGCAACTTCAAGTGAGCAGGTCTTATGACCAGTTCTTCCAGATTATCCATTTGTCCACTTGGCAACATTGCTGAACGTCCCGTATCTTTAAGTGAAATAATATGCATTCACTAATGTCCAGCTGAGGATTGCAGACTACTGCAATGCACATTGGCTATAACGTGATTGCGTAGCCTCAACATATTTGGCGATGAAATCCAAGGCTGTTTCAAGAACCTATCTCGTTTCGCAGTCTCACTTGTAAGAGGTCCGTGCTCCCACCCAGTTATTATCACAGTGCCGGCAAGCTTAAAACAGACAGTAACTTGAAAACATTCAGGCTACTGCAAGCTTCCATACAAACGATAAAGCTGCACAACTTGTCAGACAACTATATAATGTGTTTTAAATGTACTGAGAGAGTTTGCTCCAGCAAAAAAAGAAGAAAAATATTGCCTCGATTTTACGCGGTATAAATTTGGTTCCAAAACAAAGTGAGGCATGTTTAGCAATCAAAATATGCAATTATTATAGAAGCAGTGAGAAAGAATTCTCATCGTGTGTTGTATATCTGTTGATAACAAGCATGACTAAAAATTTGCTCTAAAATACTTACGTACTTCTTGATATCTCTAGAAACGACAGACACTACACTTTCAACTATTCCATTCAGGCGCTGGGTCCACATATGTGATCGCGACTTAAGCCTGCGCGTACTTTCATACACAAAGCGAATTTCCAGCTTTGAATACCGCGCTCTTACCATTTTGACCCTCCCTGTCAAAGTCTTGGCGCCATGTCTTGCAGCTACATTGAAATGCGTTTGTAAAAAAAGGAAAGTCTGTGCATCACATCGTTCTTCGGAGGGACGAGTAAATAATTTTTTTTTGCATTCTGTCTTTACAAGCGAACGTGAATTGTGCAATTTATGGCATAGAGTATGTCGACAGGCTAATGCAGAAATGGCACACCAATTTTCATTGTCATAGACGAAGAAAAAGTGCTGCGGTGGACGTTCAAAACTTTTCTATATCCAGCAATTAACCACCTGTGTCTTGGCCACTCCCCCGTAATGGGTATGTGCCAGCAACGGCTGAGGCCTTCCTTCCTTCCAAAGTGGTGTTTCCACATAGGTAGACATCGCGCCTTAAAGGGACACTGAGGAGAAATTGAAGTTGGCTTCTATCGATAGAATACAAGCTCCTCATCACAAAAAAGAAACTCTTACTGAAAACAAAGCTCTTGTAAGGCAGAAAATAGCAAGAACCAAAATACAGGTATCGCCGCCATAGGCCGATCTTGCAAGTACAAGCGTGCTGACGTCAAAGGACAAGAGACGCCACCTTGGAGGAATATTCCTTCCCACATGGATGTCGCGAATCTCTGAGGCTGACAAAGGAAGGTTGCACGGTTCAATATTTAAGTAAGCTTTGTTTCAAAGCCGATACTGCACCTAATTGTTGTATACAAATAAAACCGATGCTTGGCGTCGCCAAAGGCGGTCAGGGGAGTTTCGATTTATTATGGCGTTTTGAGTCTATGAGCTCTGCGTGCACCGTGGCCTTGTTTTTGACGCTCCTCGATTTACAAGCGCCGAACAGCAGAGGAAATCCCAGTACCGCTTCAAGTGCTAGCTAGCCTTTGAAGGAGCCTGTTAAGGCTGGTCAGATGATCGCCGTGGTCGATGAAAAACTGTGATGGCACGATGGTCGGTGATCGTACAAGGCAGTTCGCAGTATAAAGAGCACTTGTGTCTTCGCACGCTCGCCCGGCGAAACATTCCTGGCTCTGCCAGTCAACTTCAATCTACTTAACGGAAGTCGTTTATTAGGGACGGGAGACAAGGTACAAGGCAGTCAAGAAAAACTGCTGATGGCTTAGCTCTGTTAGGCCAGGATATACGTAGCAAAAGCGCGGAGACTTCTGCATCAGAAGAGTGCATTCACTAGAAGTGCCTTTATTGATGGACACCCTTCAGCCGTCGTGGCGGAGTAGTAGCGTCTCCGCCTCAACCGCCATACGTTCTGGTTCAATTCCGAGCCTCGGCGCACGTTTTTTTTTTATTTAGTGAGTGGGCGGGGGGTTTAAGTGGCTCCCATAGATGCCGCCACCGAATACGTTGGTTAGCGGTTAAGCGCAGACTCTTTTAAGGCGCGTTTATACGCCGGCGTAACGCGCGCGCGCGCGCTGCACGGCGACGCCACGTCGGCCAAAGCGAGACCCGCTATACTCCACCTGCGCTTGACCACCGATGCGTTCGGCGGCTTCGGCGCACTCTGACCGCACTGGCGGAGCCCTTCGAGCATGTCTGTATTTCGCGCCGAGTGCGCCAGCCGCCGCCGACCTGGCCAGACCGATTCGGCTCCGCGGCGAGGTGCGCGTTGTGACGTAATTCAATAGGTTCGGCAGTTGGGCGGAGCTGTTCTTTTCAAGCTCTCGGCTATTTTAATCAAATCACAGTACACATCTTAAGGTACATGCAAGTGGGCGAGAGAGCCCGATCCAGTGGACCCCGTACCTCCGGATACACACCGAACCCCTTGAAATGTCGTGCGTCGGCTTTACTTTCAAGCCGCCAACTTTAAACATGAGCGCCCTTGAGCACCCATCCGTTTTTTTGTGGCAAAAATGAAATAAATAACCTGACCCTTGCAACCGTGGGAGACCTCGACGCCACCTGCTGCACCGTGCAACAGCGCCGTTCAAGGAATCACAATCCACTGGACCCAAAGCCCCAGCCAGGCTCCGACGAGCGCGACGCGCCGACCTGGTCCTCGCCCCTCGTTACTCCCCGCACTGAGGTTATGATATTTAATTTGCAACAGCTGCTCACGGCGGAAGTGGAAAATGACCCACCGGCGCCTGATCTAACCTTACTCCCTCAAAAGCATTGCACGCTCTGTGGAGCTGACGTCGCTGAAATGCAGGCCGGGGTTTTCGCGAGAACTTCGTCGTCGGGTTGGGGAACGGGATCCATCTTAACGCTGGCAAGACGCCGGTGCAAACGTAAACGATGCGACGGTAGCGACCCCCAATAGATGCCTTCAAGCGGCGGTAGCTTTAATTTGGGCAGCTGCTAGACCGCACCGCTAGCCCCAGAAATCGCGGATTCTGCGCTTGCGTCACGTTTCACGTCACTCCGTCTTGTGACGTCATAAGAGTTCTCAGCGATGTCATAAGAGTTCTCGAGTTTGAACCGGAGGGGAGGGAAAAACATTTTCAACTTGGAATCCAAATTTCTTTGAAATAAATGCATCTTTCGCTCGCGGACAAGCGGCAACCGACATGAAATGCTCAACTATTACATTTTGCTACAAAAGAAAATTGATGGAGTTCTCAGTGTCCCTTTAATGCCGAAAATATAAAAGTGGTGTTTTCCCGCCACAATGCGCCATTTTTTTGTGCATGAACGGTAGAGAATGCGCATACTGTTCACGGGCATTGAAAACTATGCTTTACAAAGAGAACGTTGGACGACTCCTGCGCTGAAGTGTTTTTCAAGAAAACAGCCGATGTAGGAGCTCCTACAAGTAAGTGCGGCTGACCGAGCAATGCAGACCCACTATTGGTCGCAAAGAACTGCCACTGAGCTAAGCTGCCAATAAACACAGTGCACTATGACCAGTGAATAATGTCAGGCAGGTGTAGAAGGGTCTTAGGCACCCTACCAAATCCAAAAACGGGTCTGAGACCACCGGTGCTACATTATAGAACGCATGAATCTGGAGGAAGCAACCATTTTCAGTGGCGGTCAAAACATTTTTTCTCTTGTTTTGAAAATTTCGCGGTGGTTTTTAGCAATAATCATTACATTTTCTATGAAACCCGAGACGGAGAAAAAAACAAAGTGGCAGCACTAGACAAAGCGGGGGGGGGGGGGGATGAAAAAGGGGAGCCCTCGCCCTCAGACCATTGTCTGTTCAGAGCTGGCCGCTCAGCTCCAAGGCTACAAAACAATGAGTACATTGGTAGAGGGAGCGGACAGTTTGTCTCAGGTCTCTGACATAGATTGGGCGAACAACCGCCTTTAAAAATCACTTCTCATTTTTGTATATACCATGTGTAAAAGAGGCCGAAAGATGCTATCTTTCTCTCCCTTTCCACCTGTGCTCAGATCACTCGGGACCACTTCAATGCAGCCGGACTTGAAGCATTACTTATGATGAACGCAACCATTGGCCCACACTTCAGAGCACGTTAATTACACAACGGTGTCGATGTGAAGGCTGCACATCAAAAAGCCACGTTCCATGCTCGAATTACCGAACTTTCTTATGTCTGTCGTCAAAAAATGTCTGCTTTTATATGTTTTATAAGTCATGAACTACAGAATAATTCCCTGAGGCGTATATTCGGACAGCTAAACATTTATTCATGTCTCACGATCAGTTAGAAAAAGCAAGCAAATCTAGCGGTATTTACGTTCATGTATCAGGTTTAAGGCGCTGTGTCCACAAATGTGGACGTGAAATAAATATGCTTAAATATGAATATTTTTGCACTTCTGCTTTGTCTACTGATCGTTATTTATGCAAAAGATGATTTTTCTTTTCAGCAGATTTAATTGGCGCCTGATGGGGCTATACGAGCATTGTTTTTTTTTTCAAAGAACACCTGTTAGCGGCATTCAGAATGAATACATAATGACAAGACTGGTCTTCCTAGTTCTTTCTAAGAGGAACCAAAGTTGTGCCTTTTTATTTTTTTTAACGAAACTGATTTCTGCCATGCATGATAATTGGGAAATTATCTATTCTCATTCCCGATTAATTTCAATTTAGGAGAGATTTTACAATGTAAAATTAAGTAAACAAGCTAAAAACAACTAAAAATAGTTCTTACCTTTATCTCTCCAAAAATAAAGCAAAGGAAAGCACAAAGACCAATTATTTAAGCTTTTAAAAGGGTGGTAATTATATACAGTGGCCGGCCAAGGCGCTAATTCAAAGATCGACTGATATTAAGAGGTGTGTGCTTTGCGACCGCTTGTTTCTGCCAACTTTGCTTTCAACCAGAATATAACAAATTAACTTTGCTTGTGAGCTCTCTTTTGAAATTAGAGCGTCATTCTAAGCGCCCTGCACATGTGCACACTACGAAAGAGTGTACGTAAGTGGCATTTTATCGCGTTCCATATTTAGACGTCTCTTGTTCCTTACCAAGCAGACCGAGCAAAGGACAAAGTCCAGTAAAGAGGGTTTTAACGCATCATGGTCCCGAGATTACCTATAAAGGAGTGATGTGTGAACGTCACCGTTATTTTTCCAGATGTAGAATACATAATTGACAGTTCTTGAGCATGCGTGGAAGAACTAATCTATCTGCGCGATGAATATCTCCTGTAGAATCTTTCCGCGAATCTTACGTGTCACATGACTACCACACAAATCTTTCGGAGTGCATGGCACGAACATGCCCCTCGCAACAATAGGCGGAGTTTCTTAACCCCTTTATTCTCTTTGTGTGGTGCTACTCGCTCTACCTGAAACTCATTTCTTTGTCTTAGGTGAAATTAGCGTTCTTCTTCTAGCAAGGAGGGTACTTTTCGGCGCTAACTAGACAACGAAGCGAACGAGGATTTTTAAAACAATAAGATTGTTATCAAGTACTCTGCCATTATCTAGATGGCAGTTCGCACAAGCAATGTCGCATTTTTTCCCCAAATACTCGAGTCTCTCTCGTGTGCTCGAAAAAGAAATTATTATTAAAGACGCGTTTTTTTCGAAATTTAAAATTGTTACTTCTGCTTTTAACACTTTTGTGAACTTCAAAAAAAAATTAATTTGCGGCAAAAAATACACTCGCTTTTCGCGTTCACAACTAAATAATTTGGGATTGTTTTGGCGTCGGTATACTATATGTGTACAAATCTTTATGTTAAAACCAACAAAATTTTAGGGACTAATTTTAGTCATCCGATGATGCACAATGAATCCTCCTTTAATGAGGAACCTGGAACTGTAAGCAAATGCGAGTCCTAATCGCGTTGGCACTTTTTGTGCCAATAGACATTTTATTGCTTCTAATAAGGCACGAGCCTAAAACCTGAATGCATTTTTGCTGCAAACGGGCTTTAATCTAATATCCGCACTATTCGAGTGTGGATCTGTCGATGTGGATTCGACTCCGGAGAGCGCATACCGAGAACCAAGCTCCAATAACAAACTGCTAACAGGAAAAACTTAAAGTTAGAGGTGTGCTCGGCGAGGAATAAGTGGTAGAAGGCTGAAGGTGAGGCAAGGCACCAAGCCCCCCGCTCTGGGGATAATATTTTCGATGAGAAAAAAATTCTTACCTGGTGCATTCTTGAACACGTCTTTTTGCGTGTTGCCATTTCCTCTCCTTGTGAGCAGCATTGCATCTGGATAGCCTAAAGATCGGATTATCGTCCCTCGCCATCTCTCTGTTTCCCTTTTTGGCAAGAAAAAATAGGCAGCCTTCTGCTACTACACATCGGACATACACAGTATATAGTCAACGTGCCAATATTTAAATCTCTTACCATGCTTTGTTCTTAGTATAATTTCTTGTAAACCAAATGTTGCTATTATTTATTTTGATTTTAGACATCACCAGACATGTTATATTAGTATTCTTAGTGTTGCTGTAGTACGTCCAGATATTGTTGCGTCCAGATACAAACTTGATGAAAAAGAAACAAACAATATTAATGCAGACCATATTAACAAATACGTCTCTCTTTGACCAAGAATATTGTAAAATTCTAATTGTAAATAGCACTAAAAAGCCTACGGTTAAGGGAGTTAGTACCTGATCATTTCTCATATAATGTAGTCTTAGAGTATCTTTCGCGGTATATTTTGAACAACAGGTACAGGAACCACAAAAGCGGAATTGCTTCAGTAAACGCTGAAATAACACACGGGGAATGTTAAACATTGGATGCCTCATTCCTCACACTTATTGTCACAATCGGCATTCACACTATATTAAATATACAGTTGACTGTACTACTAAATTTGAAACATAATAATTTCACACGTTCTTACAAAGATCGAGGAGTGCGAAAAAAATTGAATTCCTTCCCACTTTCCTACAAGAAGATTCCCGTCAAGGCATTCAGTGGGCCAAGAAAGGTTTGTACAATTTATAACTTTTTGTACGCCTTATAACTTTCAATTTATTGTGAATATAATATCTAAAGCTTACGCCTACAAAGACTTACCATTATTTTTCCTAGTGGTTAAGCTCAAATAGTTAAATTATAGTAAGCAAGTGTTGAAGTTCATTGTAAAATCACGAAAATGTACGTCAAGCTTTTTGCTTAAAACAAGATGATAATAATGAACAATTTAGCAAAAAAAAAAACGCTGACGTTCCTCTGCCACACTATACCTCCACAATCATTCTACCAGCGTTGTTTGGGCTCAATGTTGCTTCTGTGGGTACTGCGTAACTATTTTTAATATGCTCATTTTCTGAACCACGCACTAATTTTAAACAAAAAATCAATTATTTGAACAAAATTTTGGACCTTCAGTGGAATTGATACTCTAGTTTTGCTTAATACAAACTGCTGCGAAAGGAAGAACTTCTGGCTTCAAGCGCCGCCAGCCCTACCTAGTAGAAAAAATAATTGAGGCTCCAGCACACAGGAGAGAACATTTTGTTTCATTGAGCACGATTCCCCACGAATTTTACTCTAAAAAGAACCACTTTCTACCTTCCGAAATGGTTGGATTCAGTACTACACACTGTTGGGCCCAATATATATCAGGTTTCCACTTTAGGAACACCTTAGACCAAATCTGTGACGTAGAGTCTGCCTCGTCTGTGTTCCTTGCTCCTTGGTCACCAATCAGCTCTAACATTAGCGAGCTGGCCAAGGCACTGCTTCAGGCAAGTGCAAACTCTCTGCAACGTCGCTGCAGCGTCATTACATTCATAAATACGAGGAACACCAGCCTTAAAATTTATTTGTCGTTGGCACAGTTACCTAAACTTACAGAATAAAGAAGACAACTTTACGGATCTCTTAGTTATGTTCTGGACACCAAATGATCCTCCTGCAATGTACAGTATCAATTGCACAACGTACGGATAATATGTGCTTATCGGTGGTCTCCAATGCTACACAAGTCATAAGGGGAGAATGTTCTGGTTATGAATCAGCGCTTTGTAACTACCGAAACGGCGGTAACAGAACATAAAATACGTAATGAATGTATATCTCCGGATTCCATGGCATTTTATAGTTTAGATGCAGTGGACACACTGAAATGTTCATTCGACAACAGGATATAACTGGAAAGTGGCAGGAACGAAGCGAATCATGACGCATAGCCAGTGTGTTTCACACTAACAGATGAAGTCAGCGACTGTGACGTCGAAATATTTTATAGCACGTAGAGTTCTTTATAAATTGGTTCCAAGCGTGTTTAGTTAGAGAATTGGGTAAATACGTCGCTACTGTCGTAAGCCATATTCCGAGCAGTGCCGACTATAAGCTCTTGAGAGAAAAGTGTCTATTATTACTGGCACCCATGAGCTTCGACATGGCTACTGTTACCGCATATACTGTGCAACGAATAATTATGGATGCATCGATAGTGATTGACGCAACCGCCAACCTTCTAGCTAGAGTGTAACTGAATCGTGTACGGCATGTTTGTAGCTGCCAAGACATCACATTAGCTGTAATGTGCTCACATAATGGAAGCCTGCGCAACCAAGGCTCCACTTAAATCTATTGGGACAATCTATTGTTTAAATCTATTGGGACAGAGAAACGCAGGGCTGTAATTGAAAAGATGGGAACCATAAAATAGCTGCCATACAATTTAGGAAAGTAGCAAAAATGACGGGACAGAAAAAAAAACGGTCCGCCCAAAAGGACTCGAACCCCCATCCCATAAATCCGCAGCGCCCTACACTAACTACTACTCCATGACTGCCACACGGAACTTCTGCGTTATTTTCGTGGGACAAATATCACGCTGTCCTTTTCATTACTTTGCAGCTGAAGTGTAAGACGTGAGATGAAGTGGTTATTTGTTTGGTTTAAGGAACGGAACTAGAGAACTCGTCTTTCACTGATACTGTGAATCTTGCTGTGTGCCGCTCATTCAAAGCTTAAGCATTGAAGCGCATTTTTCTGACGTCGCTAGTAATTTTTTGCTAGAACCGGAGCTCTGTAAAGCAAATACCTCAGTTATTCGTTCCGTAGCTTTACAGTGGCGCAACAAAGAAGGGAATGCCATATATAAGTGCCAACTAAACGTATGTCCAAGCACATTGAAAACGCCGAACGACAGGCAGCTTGCATAACCGGTATTCAAAGCAAGACAGAGGGCATATACAGAGAAACAAGGAGAACATTGTGTGAAACAGGCCAAGAGTTTCCTTTTCTCTTTTTCATGCTCTGGTTCGCATTTGTTACTTCCTTCTTGGTCTCTACGTTTCTACGCGTTTCACGACGCACGCGCGACTGCATACGAGGCACTCATCAACGCCAATGTTTCCAGGAGATAGATGTAGGCTGATGTAGGCTGCAGCTCCTGTCTGCGCACGAGTTCCACGTACGTGCGTTCACACGAGACATTTTCACCCCAGATATATGTGTTCACCAGAGACATTCGCAACGCGTTTGAGCTCGTATTGAACACAAATGAGTTCGTACTAGGCGCATCTCTGACACATGATAACGTATGAAACACGTGTTCATACGATGCACGTTTCTCGACACATATATCTCATGAGCCCACACGAGACACATTTTTGATACATATGACCTCGCATCAGACATATAAGTGTTCATATGAGGCAGGTATCTTGACACAATAACTTACCTGCTGCCATATGGGCTCATACGAGACACATTTGTCACACCTACAGCTCTTATGTAACACATATGAAATCATACGAGATTTTACAATAGTAACATGCCCTTCCGTTCACCATCTTCTCTCTGAGTTTTGAATTTCATGCTTGTCTGGATGTATTCGGGAATATTATATGATAGGTGAGCATTTTAACTATTTTCTTTTTAGAGCACTACCTAACACCTGCGCAGCACCGAAAGCTCTACAAACAGTTGAAGAAAATCCTCTTTCCCCCTCAGCTCTATTACTCTTCCTGCTTTGCTGATAAAGGACACGTTGTTTTGCCTTCTGGACAGAGAAATGAAACTTCTTTGTGCGTCAAAGTATATTGCTTTACATTCTGCCTCAATTTTATATTCCCAAATTCTGGCTGAAAACAATTTTTACTTTTCATTACCCCTCACCTGCGCGACCTTCTTCCTAGGAAGGCATCGAAAAGCCATCTAATCATTCCCCGTGAAAACTTGTTTTTCAACACTCAGTTAGGAATTTTAAAGTTCTTCATTTTAATGATCCACAGCACACGATTGCCAATGGCAATTCGCTGAATTCAACACTATGTTGATATGACTTCGTTTATGAATGCATAGCTTGCTGAAAACGTAGTTCTTCAAAGCAATTGCGCTTGCAGAAATGGATATTGAATTTCTGTTATTGTTACGATGTAATCGTGGTAAGACATCACAAATTATTCACAAAGGCCACATAAGTTGTGTTTTCGCGTCAGCTCGACATTATAAATTTCTAATGAGCTTTCGAATTTTTTTGTGCCAGACTAAAATAATAAATTCAAGATGAATATTGGTATTAAATTTTAGGAACCCACGTGAAAACGCAAATTCTTGGTGTGTTTTTGCAAAACTGTCCTGTCGAAACAGAAGATAGTTTTTCTGATTGCTATAGACATCAGAGGAGCATATTTTTCAAAAACCGCCTTAGACAGTTTATTTCATTTTTTCTTGCAGCAATGATGCATATCAACTAACAATACTTTGCAGCTAAATCTATTCATTTTAACTGCCGGAGATTGTGTATCTGACGTCATAATTATCTTAGAAAATTTAATTTATTAACACCTCATCACTAAGACTACTTACGGGGCATCTTTTGACAGAATATAAGCTTGAGCCCGCGCTATAAAGAGGTTCATATCAGGTGAGTGTACCAGTGCGGCATGTACTTCCAGAGATCGTTGTGCCCTATTTTCGATCTTGCGGCTTGCTCATTTCAGTGGGTTTATGAAAACTGTCTGCAGCAATGATTGACAGATTATAGTCGTGAACTGCTCCACACTTGACCGAAAGTAGCACATAGAATAATGTAGTGGATGTTTAAATTATATGTAAGAGAACTTGACCACAGAGATTTCAGTGTGCTGTTAAAGAGTCGTTAAAAAATTATAACTCATACCATTCCTTTTTTTTGCCATAGCACTGGTTTCATTGCATCATCAATCATTCAGAAATATATCATGGATACAGCATGAATACAAAATAAATCAATAATAAATTCAAGAAAAAATACCCATCTCATCTTAATCAGAAAATCGGTGGCCAATAATAAGCACCAATACATCAGCAACGAAACTCATAAGTCATCAAAAATACTTGAATGTGATGTTTGAAATCATTGACTTTTTATCAGAACAACATCACCAATTTTTGCAAGGATAAGTTTTTATTCCTAGCTACGGGACTTTATGCAAACGATTCTCCAGCTGAAAGATGCAACTCTAGATATGAATATTTCTTTTTGTTAATGTCTTGTTTACCGTCGATTACGCTTCAGCGCGCGATTGTGTGAACCTTTCGGGCCTTTAGTTTGCCATCTGGGCACGCTAAATTCTCTAAGTGTTGAACACAAATTGGCCACGAGTAGGAGGCTTTGTAAATAAAAATAAGGAAATACTCATGAGAAGTGTTATTTCAGCTCTGGCTTGACGGTTTCAGGCGTCGCTAAGCATTTCTGCTTGCCCCACGCAGCATGGTTTCTACGCCGGCTCAAATCCAAAACTTTTTACTTTTTATATAAAAGTAGGATTTAAAAGGAATGCCGAGTGATTTTCATTTGTCTTGAAAATAAGGAACCCCCTGACGAATGGGAGGTTTTCTATGGAGTTGGCATAGCGTCAATTTCTCTCCCTTCTGCATGCATTACAGCTGTGTTTCGGCTCATGAGCTTCACCGCTCTGCCATAAAATCAGCTCATGTCATTGCATGCTGAAGAGACAATACATATTCCTAGTATTTTATTAACATTTCATTTTCTGTTGTACATTTTTCGTCCATTCGGTCCTCTTTTAGTTGTCACTAAGATATACCCGCGGCTTTCAAGCATCTGTTTCAAGCATCATTCCGGCATGATTTCATTAGGGAAGATTGCCTAGAGTGCGATGCTATTGCTATTTTCAGTCTTGAAATGCGCCTAATCAAATGACAAACAGTTGTTTTCGTGGGTGCTAGTCACAACAAACTTGTATTTGAGAAGGTTAGTTTGAGGCCTAAAACTGTAAAAGAGTTACTTCAGGCCGTTCAGGGGTAAAACTCCGCCCAAGTTGATGTTTGTAAAGACGTAAAGAACTTCACTTACGATACAGGTGTAGTTAAAGGCCGTATGATTTTTTAAAAGCACTAAAAGGACGTCAAGATACTTTTGTAATATTGACGACATTTAAGTTTCCGAGGGGTCACGAATTGAGCGGTGATCACTATGACAATCGCTCTTGAAGGATTTAGAGGAAGCTGGCCTTATGGAGCAGTAGTGCATAAAAAATAAAATAAATCAGTGGCTCTTGCGGAGCAGTTCCTGACAGTGTCCTTTAATTCAAATCCCGCCTGTGCATTCACACCGCCCCCACCCACCGGCCGGGCTGAGTGTATAAAAAATGGTGGTTGCGAAAAATGAATGTCTGAGGGCAAGTGCCTCTCTTAATTGCTGGGCGCTTCAAATAAGCCACTGGCGGAAGTGCATTGTGGTTTGGGTTTTCTTGCCATGCCCTGAACTAGATGAACATAGTAAAACCTTGTACTCAAAAATACTTCATTCTCACACCTATACTCAGAGCCAAGCTCCAGTTCATAAAGAGAGCAACGTTTTGTCAAAGTAGGTTTTGAAAAATTCAATTCTTTCCGGAAATTTCTCACTGTGGACTTTTGCACATAGCGGGAGTTTTCTCAGGGAACTCTTTCCGGGCACGTACTTTCATGGGAAATTTTTTCCTACGCCTGGTTTCGCAATGTGGAGCTCTGTTTCTGTCTCTCTCTATTGTGTGGATGCACCTCTGTGCTCTGTTCAAACCTTTTGCAAAAAATTTACATAAAAAAGACGTTTCTTTTTTCTCACGTCAAGAAGTCTTGAAAGCGTAGCTCCCTTGAAGAGCTAAGGCGCCATCCTCAGCGTTCGAAAGAAGCCATAAAACAGCGTATTCATATTGTTTTTCTCCCTTCACAGGATCTTCCGTCACGGGAACTTGTAAATTCATAGAATGCCTGGTTGTATTAGTCTATGTGGTGTGTATTTTGTGCTTTGGAGACGTCAAGCATCTTTGTTCGTGTTAATGGTGATAACACTTTTTCCCAAAAAGAGAAACACGCAAAAGTAACCTGCTTTGCTGCTCCTGCGTGAATTGAAACTTTCATTCAACAACCATAGAGCTCACGATCATGCTGTAAAGGAGAAGCACAATGAAAGAACTTTACTCACGGCTGTTAGGTTGCTACTGAGCATAGGCGCGCTTGTCGCTAAAGAAAATGCTCGGCTTTGGCTTTGTAAGAAAATAATAAAAGCAAGCGCCAAGTGCAACACTTGTCCCCGTTCCATGTTACCGCGAAAATATTTCTTGAAGTTGAGTTCTTATAGCCGTCTCAGCAACGGAGTATTCCACGTCACAAATGACGCACAGAAAAAGAGGCGTGACAATCTTTCGTGTCGACCTTTACTGTGAAGCAAAAGCAAGTTCACTGATATATCAGCTCCTAGAAATGGTAGAAGGAATTCCTTTTATATGTGAAAACATACGCAGAGAAATCATTAGATCGGCTGCTATAAGTGGCCAAATTAGTCAGGTACTCTGGAGTCGCAAACATTTGGCTTAATGCCCTGCTACATCAAGAATTCGGAACTAAGACTATAAAAGCAGCGATGCGACACATATGCTAAGATTTTTGAAAAAGTCATTTACACACTGATTTTCTGACTTCTTTCGTTATTAAAAAAAGCAACACATGGAATGCTGAACCATTACACTTTAGTCCAGAATGATGCCAAAAACCTTTATTATATTCTGTTTTCAACTCGAATTCGCCTATACGTGACCGCCGCTTTGTTTCTGACGCCAAACGCAGCCAGATTTACTTGGAAAGATATCAGCCACATTTACCTTCATCTGCGGCTTTATAGGTTGTGAAAAGTACATTCCGCGCTTTGTTCGAAGAGTTATTCGCCCCTTTCGATTCAAGCAAAGTCAAGTAGGGCGGTGATCCTAATCTTCGACAACAACCTAGTCCACTTCCTGCTAAGGCGGCCTAGTTATCTTAATTTCTGAGCACAGGTGAGCCCAGTAAACAGCCGGAATACCACTCTAGCTTCTGCATTGACGTGAACATATTAATCAATGAAGTGAACACAGCCTCATGAAACCTGGTTGCTGTGTGAGGTATGCCATGGACCGCTCTTTAACAGACGAAACAGAAGACCAAAACCCACCGAGATAACAGAGGGTCGCGACAAGACTCACAACAGCCGCCACCTCTAAGAGATTTTCCATTTGTACGGAACGCTATACTGCAGGGCGACCGACCGTGGAAAAAACTTTCGACGTCCACTATGAGCTTCATTGCGACGTCGACCCGAATCACTGGCGAGCAGTCATTGGCACCTTCAAGATTCAAAGATTCACTTTGTCAGCACTAGCATTACCGTTGCAACAAATCAAGGCATTTGCAACATTAAACACGTAAAGACCTGTTATCAAGCCGGGTTCCATTTTTTTGCGCTTGAGGGCCTCGCTAATGCGGTCTACCCGAACCGGTAACCAATCGAAGACGTAAGATGTCCAAAGGGAGACACTGAAGGTCGTTACCGCAAGTATTGTGCGCGAATAAATAGTGCTGTCATTGCTAGTCTAGAATACAAAAGCCAAATGAAACTCATAACACGCATGCTGAACCCGCATTGTTAAGCAGTGCGGGTTAGAAACGACAGATGAAAGAAATAACACGCAACAAAAGTGCTGTGTTGAGCTTATTTTGATTGTTCTTAAGTTGTCTCTTCCTTCTTCCCGCGATGTTCACAATGAATATATGCGCGAAATGCAGCCATCATTATTTCTACTGAAACAATGGCATACGCCTATTGGTGAGCAGAGCTGAATATTACAGAAATGAAGCTCTTCTCACTAATGCCACGCGTAAAAGAGTTACATTTTTTCACTCTCGTGCGAAACCCGCGCAAAGCCTTCGCAGAATGTGCACAAGAAGCTTGTGCCATTTAGTAGACTTTCTAAACCTGGACTCGGCAGTATAGCCCTGGACACAAGTCTGCGGAATTTACCCGAACACGAGCTATTCCGAGCGTTTCCAGGAAATTGTAGGAGAGCATCGGTGGCGACTGCTGCCGTCTTCTTCCTAGCTACAAGCGGCAGCTGTTAAGGGTGCTGTGGTCAGAAAAGAGCACCAGATGAGAGCGTTGGCACCTCGAATGTGAAGACTGCACGAAATGAGTCTCCCCTTGGAATTCCTTTCTTAGTCCCATGCCTGGAAGGCCAAACACCAGTCGACACGAGCTTCTTGCGCCATACCGCCGCCCGTTTCTTATCACCCGCACCAGCTACAAGCCACCCGCAAGCCACTAGAAATTAAACGCCCGGAGTGCCGTTGCCAAACCGCCACCTGTGATTTCATTTCTGGAAAGCCGGCCACATCGTGAGACACTGTTCATGCCGAAGAATCGGTCGTAGATGATAATCGCAGCATGTTTCGAACGCAGCAATTTTTTCATTGTTTGGAATTATTCAGAAGACACGGTCACATCGTAAAGGCCTGACCAATGTATTTTAAAGTCAGAGAGAAATTACTGAAATCTTAAGCTAAAAGACCTTATTCGCTCACAATGTACGCGCCTTCGCGCTCGGAACGCTAATTTTGACGGTTCAATTTTGCCCAATTCGTATGTGCGCCGTACATTTCGGCGTTGCCTTGATTTGCTTGTGTCTTACTATCGTCTCTAAGGCTAGGCAGTGCTGTCATTTTTGAAGAAGGCACGCGGAAATAAATTCGCTTAGTGTTCGCTATTTTGCGTCTTTCTCTCTGCCTGCCTTGGAAGGACCACCTCCATTGTGTTCATTACAACCTCGTTTAATATGTCTGTTTCAAAATTAAATGAACATGCACCGAAAGTGACGTTGTAGAATTTAGCAGAATTCTCTAAAAAGAGACCAAAGAGAATCACAATTCAAAAACAGGTAGAAAAAAGGGAGATAAACAGTCGCAGTGTTTGTGTTCCAACTCATTCCAGTACTGCTCGGGGCCTCTCTTCTACTTCGTATAGTTTTTTTTACATGTTATAATATGTAAAGAATTATAAAACACTGCCACTTGGATATTTTCGCTGCCCGTGCAGGTCCAATCATATGTTTACAACAGCACGTTGGTCATTAAGCTTGCAAGCGAAAAAAATACGGGAGGATAATGCCTTGACCCTTTGCACAAACAGCATTTCAAATAACTATAGGACAATTCAAGAACTCAGTATCATTTGATAGCTATGGGTTACTAACGCCGACGAGAAAGCGTCTTAGCACTTCAAGTACCCGCCGCGGTGGCTCAGTGGTTAGGGCGCTCGACTACTGATGCGGAGTTCCCGGGTTCGAACCCGACAGCGGCGGCTGCGTTTTTATGGAAGAAAAACGCTAAGGCGCCCGTGTGCTGTGAGATGTCAGTGCACGTTAAAGATCCACAGGTGGTCGAAATTTTTCCGGAGCCCTCCACTACGGCACCCATTTCTTTCTTCCTTCTCTCAGTCCCTCCTTTATCCCTTCCCTTACAGCGCGGTTCAGGTGTCCAACGATATATGAGACAGATACTGCGCCATTTCCTTTCCCCAAAAAACCAATTATTATTATTCACTTCAAGTAGGCATGGAAAATGTTTCTTACCGCAGAGTCCAGTCAGCGTCTTCCCACCGCGTCGTAGCGTGACCTCATTTCACGTTACTAAGCCACAAAATTTGCTACATGGAACCTTTGCACTTTCGTATAATGAAATTTGTAAAAAAAAATTGTAGGACGCTTAAGCTAAGCCTTTAAGATTGGAACGCGACAACGCGTTGCAGCGCTGCGAGAGTAATACTCCTTTATGCATCAGTACACAAATGCACTTCACGAATTCAATGTCCAAAAAGCATTCACTACGTACACTTTTATTCAATTCGTACCAACGAGCCTTCGTAGCGTCAACAATTTGGACGCTTCGAAGGATTGTTATTATGATATGTTTGCCGCAGTGATTTACCAAAAGGCATAATGTCATGATACAAGAAACTGATGATAATGAAAACCTACAATTTGTAAATGGCTGCAGACCGAAAACGCTGTCTAATAATGAATATATCATTTTCCTTACGGTACTCTCAAACTGGCTACAGCTTGCAAAGCCTACGTTGACTATACCTCACCAAACATGTGGCTAGAGGGGACGGTGCATGCAGTCCAAGTTTCATGTTCCGCACATGATGTTTCAGCATTGCGGGGACACTCGTGAACAACTAGCACTGCTGCATATTGAACTGGCAAAGGCGTTCTATCGAGTCTGATATTCATATCTTTTTTGTCGTTTAAATCACGTCATTAGTGGTTGAAATCTTTCGTCTGGAATACGGCTTTGTTACAAATACTGTTCCAAGCGCTTGATTAATGATGGTCTCACAACGAATCTGCGTTCAGTCATCTGTGAAACAAGGTTGCTCACTGTTCCCGCTCCTGTTAGCACTATACATTCAGCCTCTTCGCATAAGTGTTATAAATATTAGTGCCGTCAGTGTTTTCTGTATTATTGGTTACGAACTGAAGGTATGCAGATGACCTCGCGTGTTTCTGCGCTCATAAGCGAAGCATCGATGAGGTTGTTCGTTTAAATGAGGACTTGGGTTCAGTGTCGGGAGCTCAGATTAATCGTGCTAAGAGTTTCGGTCTATGGTTTTGAAGATGGGGATGGACACCTGCTGAATACGCTGGTATGCAATTGGCACGTGGTCCACTCAACTATCTTGACGTCCCGTTGAATGCTTATAAGCACTGTGCACATTGCTGGAAAGACCGCGTGCCAACTCTTCATTGCTATCCTCAGACCTGTGTTTCCGATGTTCTCAATTTTTTGCAGAGACCGCATATAATCTCTTTCTCGCCACTAATCTATGAGGCGTGATAATATTTTCCGGCCTGTAAGCCTTAGCGGCCTTGATTTAATGCACCTATACGTGCGGCAAATATTTTCGCGCTTCATGTTGTTTTGTCATACAACACGCCCAATAGTGCGTGCACTCTTGCAAGTTAGTTTAGTTCATGTTTACCGAACATCATTGTGTCTATAATGCTTTTGATCAAACTTGTTTCGGGGGCTTCGCGCCTGAGCATACTCATAAATTCTGGACACAAGCATTTTGACCGAGAAGCAGCTTATGAACGCATTTTTTTCGCGTAATGTAAGATTTCACGATAACAATCAGTATATTCGCAGGTGACCCGAAGGCAGTCTTGTATTTTTTTTGTCTTCGCGTTTTTGCTATACTACCGCGTTGGATGCTATCGTTCTCCATTAGTTTTATATGGCAGTTTTACTGTTCAATGCGATTGATGGAAACATTTGAAAAGAAATATTGCTACATATAATAATACTATACCATCACATTCAACATTTCCATAAAAGTGTGTCCGATTTTCAAATTATTTTGCCCGAGGAAGCTCGACGTGGGTGTACTTGGGTGTTCGTTTTCTGCTTGTTCGTTTCTATCCTGAGTTTACGTTTACATTTCCGATGAAATGATAGCAGAGGAACTTAATTTGTGTGCATTCCCCACCACCTATCTATAGTTCTAAGTATTTGGACCGGAACATCAATACCCAGAAGTGTGGGTAAATGCTTTCCCGGCGTGCGCCAAGATATTCTCTGTATCCATAGCGAGACATTGCCCTCTAGGACATTGTTAGAAAAAAAAGGCATTTTTGTATCCACGGTTAGTTGCCGCCATTGTGGAGCTCCAGAAGCAATTGAGCATTGTTTAATTAATTGCAAAGGTACAATGCACTTTTGGAATATTTTGTAACGAACGTTCAAGAAAAGACTTGACACTGCATTTTGTGAGATTTCTCTCTGCACTGGCATTTGTTAGCCAAAATTTAGATTATGTTCTTTCTGATGCTTCTACACAGCCTCTGGAAAACGCGTATGACGGGCGGACATTGTGAACCTGTTGTTGCTACAAGAGACCACATGAGCAGAATTATTGTTCAAATAAAGAAATTTTATAGACAGATTGATTATGAACCAGAGTGGCAAGCACTTCTACTGTTGCGTTCTTTATGACTTTTTCTCTAGTGCAACCGCAGCGGTGGCCTAGTGGTTTGAGCATCCGCCTCGCATGCGGGAAGTGGGCGGCTCGATTCCCAGTGCCGCCGGGTACCGACAGGTGATACAATGAGTACAAACTTTCTCCTGGTATAATGGACGGCTAAGTTAGTGTGAAATGCTTTTAAAATGGGCGTTTGACCTCATCTTGTGCAATAAAAACTACCTTGTGCCATGGCGCTTTTTGGCCAAAGCTGCCCTAGCGCCATAAAAATTCATAGTCATCGTCCTCAAGATTTTCTCATGCGCGTCGTTGCTTAGGTGTTTCCAATTATGATGTAATGGTTATGTGCCCTGTCTGGCGTCTTTTCTTGCGCTTGGTTGTTTAGGTGGTTCTTATTATGCATTGGTTGATTTGCGATTGCGTTCTTCATAGTTTGTGCATAATTCATGCACATAGATCATTGCTTTACTGGAATAACTACCATGTTAAAAGAAAGCCTTCGTATAATCTTCTGCACGTGCTCGCCTCACAATCTTAAAGATCTGGATTCGATTCCACGTATCTCGACAGGATTTTTAGTTTGAGGTTATTGTGTTACAACACCGACAACACCAACGACGTCAACAACATCAAAAGCGCCGACATCGGCCTTTCTCTAACACATGTTTCTTAACGCTGCCGCGTTAAATGTACAGTACTCACGGATTGAAATAGGACATTCGGAGCGCTAGCCTTGCAGTGCCACGCAGGCATGTGGTAAACCACAGGCCGGCTCATTGGCTACTGGAAGGAACAATTCTGCTTTGTAGATGTTCTCCCTCTCGCGCCATACCACAATGCACCACCTTGGTTCCATGAGCGTCTACGGGCGGCGCTCCATGAAGCGACGGCCACGCGCTCCGAATGTCCTATTTCAATCCGTGAGTACTGTACTTGGACTGGGCAGCTTAATGCTGGGCAATTCCATATTCCTTCGTGAGGTGAGGCATCCTTAAACTGTGAAAGTTCTATTGTCGGCGTGATAACTTTTTCTTAAGGGTCGTTCTTCGTTGTCAGTCTACAGTTTTCTGCAACTGTAGCGGCGTTTTCATCGCTGCATATTGTGATAGCCAACATGGAGCATCCAAAGAGTAGAAAATGTTTGGTTATGGGTGATGGCTTTGAGCTCCCCAAAGTAACTCAGGCTATAAGGGACGCAATGTTGGTGAGCAGCGAATAATTGTTTTTGCATGAGGTTCTTGAGCGTGCACTGCCATCGCACAGTACATGGACCTCCAGCATTTCGCCTCCATAGAATTGCGACTGCCGCGGCAGCCGTCGTAACCGCGTGTTCCGCCTAAGTACCCAAGCACCATAACCACTGAGCCATCACAGCGGGTTACAATGCAAAATCTGTAGAATAAAGATGAAATTCTTTTATTACACTTCATTGCTTCTAACTTCATTACTTCCCACGTCTTTATTTACCCCCTACAGAGGGTAATCCTGAAAATTCACACCTTAAAACATTACAATTTTTATGTTAGACCTCATGAACTGCAATAAAGAGAGCATTTTTTTCTTGCGCGTACACTCTCTGTACCAAGAATATTTAAGGCACATCAACTTGCGGCAGGTGGCCTAGCGGCGTACAAAAGCAGGAGAATTTATTATTTGCCAAAGGAAAAAGCGTGGTGAATGTTCACGAACAGGAGCATGCAGATATTGCGAAAAATCTTGCTGTGAGAGAGACAAGGAAATGTCTTGTTGGCCTTGCAGCAGCAGTCGCAGCGTTAGATGCTTAAAGCTGAAAGTACTAACCAAGCTAGATATTTCAAAATCTTCACGCTTGAGTTGGAGAATCTACAGGATTAATATTGTATTTCAATCACCGAGCTTCATGTTCTGATTAATAATTTCTTAGCATTCATAAGCACAGACATGTAGAAATCAGCAAGGAAATAAGGAACGTGGTTGAACACCAATTTTCTTTTAAAATAGGAGATTAGCTTATAAATACACGTTGCGGGTACACTTTCTAATATTCTCAATACTGCGTTCAAAATGAACGAGCTGTAGGGCAGAATCGCAAGTTGACAAGGCGCGGAAAGACGTAGAGATCGTTTACTGTTTTAGTTTTTATTCTATAAAGAAATGTCACATCTTATATGTTTTTAGCGCTGTTGTTGATTTTGAAAGTTTTTCATCTGACATTCCAAATTATTTTTTATGAATAACAACTTTTTTTTTCAAACCAGCATTTCGATGGAGCCAAGATGCGAAATTTCATGTGACATTCCAAATTGTTTTTTACGAATTACAATTTTTTTCTTTTCACACCCGCATTTCGATAGAGCCAAGATGCGAAAATGTCTGTGTCCTATAAAATATCAGAGAATGTCAAACAACCCCCCTAAGGACAAATGAGTCAGTGCCCTGCAGCTGTGCCTTCCGCAGTCGCCCATGCATATGCATCCTCAGGACGTTAATCCTTAATACCGCGGAATACCCACAACGTTTTTTTTTTTACTTTGTATGCTATAGATCAGTGAAGCAATGCCACAGTGAGTCCGAATAAAAAGTAGCGTAGTCAAGCGCCCAGTAATTACTGCTATTGCCAGAAGAGGTTTATTATTTTTAATAGCAAGATGCATAAAATCTAGAAATTTCTTCCGGCGCTTAAGCGAAGACATCGCTTGCGTTAGCTGACAATTGCTAGTGTCCTACCCTGTTGGCCACGCACACGTGCCAGGAATGAAGCATTTTCATTATAACAATGGGACAGAGGGGTTAGACTAACGCAAGAATGATTTAGAATATCTGCAGATGACCTCTAGTGGGTTTTGGGAATCCTAACCTCAGTATTTCTTAAGTGCCACATAAAGCAAATGCGCCACCAAACTAAAATGCAATCTTCTCGCAATTCATTTTGCAACTTTAACGCGCACGGTGATCCCACATGCCACGGTTTCTCGTTAAATATTCTCCTTGTCCATACTTTTGTTTTTTTCTGTTTTTAGCAGTCTGTCTCAAGCTTATGTTTCTTTTTCTTTCAGTTAGTATGCTCTTATCTGGAAGTCATTGCTGAGAAAAAGAATATCGTAAAACGTTTATAGTTGTGCGGACAAAAGCATACGCAGCACGCTACAGTCGTTTACAATTTATGACCCTATGACTAATAGAAATTCTAGCTACTGTATGTTCATGTTGGTAGGGAAGACTATTGCTCTTTAACATACGCGAACAAGATTTCTTAATTTGCGATAGGGAAGGTGTGTTAGCATTTAGAACTGAGTAGTGCGTTCCGTCTACTCTTGTTTTCATCCCTAAATGAATGAAATATTCGCGAATTTTCCACCAACACATGGCAATATTGTGAATTTCTGGAGCACCTAACGTTACACGACGATAAACCAGATACCTAGTACTTTGATCAAACTTAAAAAGGCAAGCTGTTTTGCCAGTCGTGGTAAGTAAGCGGGTTCCGAATGCGAAAAAAACCAACTTAAGGGGGGTTCTGGGTATTTCGTTTCAATAAAAAGTGGTATCGGCAACTGTTTGTTCCACATTTATGTGCGTTATTTCCCACAGTTATAAAGCTCCTAGTGTTTCTACACCACACATCTTTACATTTCTATGTTACGTCTTTGTTTTGGGGTAAACTTTCAGATGAAGTGATTTGTCAAACTCTCAACTATAATTATAAAGTACTCGCTTTTTTCCCCTATTACTGACACAAGTTCGAGTGTCTCCGGTTTATTAGAGAGATAATTGTCGGAGTGTTCACATATATGGTCTCTTCTCTCTTACTACTTCCAATAGAAAACTTGTACACCATGTAACAGCTAAAGAATGCGTCCAGTCTTAAAAACTATTCTATCTATTTTTCAGCATGTCTTTAGCAAGGAGTTGTCTACGATTACAGGCCTCAATATTACATTCATGGATATCCTTCATTTGATAATACTGGGGAGGTCGACCGCATCTCCGTATATTTTTAAAACGCTTATGATACTGTTCTTTGCGGTAAACTAATATTTAAACTCCAGTATATTGGTCTTCAGAAAGCAGTTCCTAAATGGCTTCCCACAATTGCATACAGCAGAAAACAGTTCTATGAATTAAATCCCGTTCTGATATTTTACCAGTAACACCTGGAGAGACACGTAGCAGGGTACTTTGACCTATCTTATTCAAGAGTTATAACTACTCAGTAGATGTGTCTTATATCAATAAAACACTACTTACATATGACCGCGTTCTTCTAAAAGCATTAGCACCGTTGCACAGAGTCACTACTTCCAGTCATGGCTGAGTGCTGGGCTACAGTGGTGTGACTTTTTCTGTAAGAAAATCAATTGCGACACATCATTCCTCTCAAGTGTTTAATAGAATGGTGGTATTTATATTAATTAAAATAAAATTGCCATACGCTGATGCAGGTGAGCGAAAATAAATTACCGTTAATATTATAATGCCCCTTTAGCCTACAATAACATAATATTTCCTCTGCAGTGTCGGGAAGAGATTCATCATAGGCTAAAATAAAACACGTTCCTACCAAGATTGTACTGTTTGGCTTCTACTCCACTATTCGTCCGCAACTAGAAGAAGCTTGTTTTAAATAGGATCGGTTCCGATCCAAATCGCCCACAGGAATACAATCTGCTTTATCTTTATAATGTTTCGCAGCACTACAGTACCTTCCTTATTCATCATAACCACCAGGGTGACTAAACCCACTGCAGGGCAAAGGCCTCTCCCATGTCTCTTCATTTAATCCTGTCGTTTGCCAGCTGTGCCCACCGTATGCCCGCGAACTTGTTAATCTCATCCGCCTACTTTCCTTCTGAACGGCTGCCAATAAAATATTCGCTTCAGAAAACAGAAGAGCAATTGCAAAACATGACTTTCTTTACTCACTACACCATAAAAATTTAATATTGTTCCTGTTCCTCACCTACGCCCCTGGTTCACTTGGCAGATTAGCTATAGTCACTGCTGGCCATAACATTTGCGCATAAACGTGCACGCTATATATTCATATACTCATTTTTTGCGCGAACAATGACTACTTAAAACGCACTGCCTTAATTGATATTTGGCGCATGATTTCGCCACTTTTCAAAAGAATGTTATAACTACAAGATTGCCGTGGGTGCGCACATCCTATTCCTGTTTGCTTGCACTGATTGGAGCCGTTGAGTGTGTTATTTTAGACGCTGTTGTTGGACTTGTGGTTTTACGGCCGCCAGGCCTGAATGACTACAGTGTGTGTAAGTAAATAAATATTAAATATTCCAGGAAATCATTTCTTTTATACAACTTTGTAGTTTTCCTGTGCGACTTGTTTAGAGATATGCAAAGTATCGTTTCGAATAATGTATAGAAATATAAATTCGTTTTGGCTGCAATAATGTATATATGCTCACAGATTGTCCTCAAAGCCCTGCCTTGTTTTTTTGGCTAGCTTTTATTGTCGTGTTAAACCTCGAAAAGCTTTGAAAAAGACCTAATACTATTGTTGCGGAGCGCTCTGCGATTCTGGTTTTACAAGTAGGGAGAGTAAAGTAACAACCTAGCATCCTTAAATTGACGCATTCTATTGGTGTATATGTGTGGAACAATGATCTTGAGAAAAAAGAGCACTTAGGGTTTGCTTGAGGCAAGCCAAGAAACACGCCTCGAAAGTATGTGCACGTGATGCGGGCCAGCGAGCGTCGACTTCCCCTTTTAAAGCTGTAAAGAAGCTGTATGCGCGTCTTTGTAATATTGACATTCGTTTTGCATATACTGTGAAAGCTGCTACTATGTACTGTGAGAGCCTGCGTGTGTATGGACGTGCTATCTATTAATACTGTGGCGCTGGCTGGGTAAAGGCATCATCATCATCATCAGCCTTACAACACCCACTGCAGGGCAAAGGCCTCTCCCATGTCTCTCCAATTAACCCTATCCTTTGCCAGCTGCATCCACCCTTTGCCTGCAAACTTCTTAATCTCATCCGCCCACCTAACCTTCTGCCGCCCCCTGCTACGCTGACTTTCTCTTGGAGCCCACTCCGTTACCCTTAAAGACCAGCGGTTATCTTGCCTTCGCATTACATGCTCTGCCAAAGCCCATTTCTTTCTCTTGATTTCGACTAGGATGTCATTAAGACGTGTTTGTTCCCTCACCCACTCTGCCCGCTTCCGATCTCTTAACGTTACACCTATCATTTTTCTTTCCATGGCTCGCTGCGTTGTCCTTAACTTAAGCTGAACTCTTTTCGTTAGCCTCCACGTTTCTGCCCCGTAGGTGAGTACCGGTAAGATTATGCTGTTGTACACTTTCCTCTTGATGGAAATTGGTAAACTGTCACTCATAATCTTATCCTTCTAGTTATCTCCCTCTCATGATCCGGATCAGCTCTCACTACCTGCCCTAAGTAGACGTATTCCGGCACAATTTCTAGGCTCTCGCTGCCAATTGTGAACTGTTGTTCCCTTGCTGGGCTGTTGTAGATTACCTTGGTTTTCTGCGTGTTAATTTTAAGACCCATCGATCTGCTCTGCCTGTCTAACTTGTTGATCATGATTTGCAGTTCACCTCCTGAGTGACTCAGCAAGGCAATGTCATCAGCAAATCGCAGATTATTTAGGTATTCACCATTTATTCTTATTCTCAAATGTTCCCAATTCAGGCCTCGAAATACCTCCTGCAAACATGCGGTGAACAGCATTGGCGAGATCGTGTAGACATTATAAACTAATATCGGCATTCGACCTCTTGCTTCTCTTGTATTCCCATTCTTTTGTCTCAAGTAACAAGCAGGCTTCCCTTTGCTTTGGGCGACTTTTTTACCTCTGTTGCTATTAATGTTTACCCTCGACAGCTTAGGACTGTCTGTTTGGGAAGCGAATATTTAGTAAACTTAAATAAAATCACAGGATTGTTACAGTTGTGTAGCGCAATTTTCAGCGATAGCTGTTTAAGCGTTTAATTTTTGGGGATATATTCCTGGCGGACTGGTGTAGTTGTCAAGTGAATATCCTTGCACTGGCAGGCGGCTGTTCCAAACAGAGCAACCCGTAGGCTTATGCAACCCAGGTTGACCCTAACATAACGTCACGTGACATTAAGGCCACTAAGGTCATGGTGGGTGCCACGTCGCGTGACTGTGACGTTAACGCATCCACCGGTGACACCGACAGCGATTGCGCCCAGAAAGTCAGGGGCGAGCGCGTAACAGCTATCGCGGTATAACTGTTACACACCTTGTGGAGCAGTGCTGGGTACGCTTCCCGACCTGCGTACGCATACGAGATAAAGACGGCACTCACACCGGTCCATCAGCGCCCAAACCGCCGCCTCCGCGGTGAGACACCTGAGTTCGGGCCTCTTGACAACCCGACGAGGAACACCCAGCCTCGACCGACGGTCCCACCGGAAATGGCCACAGACAGTAGGTTCCCGGCGCCCATCCTCTACCACATGCCGCGAACACCGCCATCTTTTCACGGCGACGTGTACGAAGATGCGGAAGACTGCCTGGACAGCTTCGAGCGGGTCGCCCGCTACAACGGTTGGAGCGACGGCCGTAAGCTCCATAATGTGTATTTTGCGCTCGAGGACTCCGCTAGGACATGGTACGAGAACCACGAGAGCAACCTGTCCACCTGGAAGACATTTCGCCAAATTCTCATAGCTACATTCCCCAACGCAGACCGCCGGGAAAAAGCTGAAGCTGCGCTTCGCTCCCGTAACCAGCGGACTAACGAAGGCGTCCGCATGTATGTAGAGGACATGACGCGCCTCTTCAAGCGTGCTGACCCATCCATGGCGGAGGAGACGAAGCTTCGCCACCTCATGCGCGGGGTCAAGCAGGAACTTTTCGCCGGTCTTGTGCGCAGTCCACCGCGTACTGTTGCCGAATTCCTCACGGAAGCGACTGCCATGGAGACGACGCTCCTGCAACGAGCCCGGCAATACAATCGGGATGTAAGCACGCTTGGGCCCGCTGTTTCTTCGATGCCGCTAGGGAGTGATGCGGCCGTCTTACGGGACCTAATCATGTAGATCGTCAGGGGGGAATTACAAGCCCTCCAGCTGCTTCCCAGCGCGCCGTCTGTTACATCGCTGTCTGAAGTCGTCCGGGACGAGGTGCGCCTAGCAGCACAGCAGCAACAACTGCCTGAGATCCCAAGACAGACTGAGGTCCGACCAACCTGTGCATTTGTCCTCTGCCGGGCCCCAACGCCAGGCTACGACGTGAATACCACGACTCACGCAGCGCAGCAGTCTGGTCTTTCCCGTGTGCCTGCTCGACCAGCTTATCAGCGGCCACGGAAGTGTGAAGTGTGGCGTGCACCGGACCGGTGGCTCTTTGCTACCACTGTGGTGAGGCGGGACATCTTTACAGGGCCTTCCCGTACCGCCGAGTGGGTCTGCGTGGTTTCACGCCCGACGACCCTTGCCCCCGGAATGGCGAACGACCATTCGAAATTGAAGCTCATCTGTCGGCCCGTCAGAGGCCTGGGACATACGGTCGCTACGATCCTAGGTCGTCATCTCCGCTGCGTTACCGTTCCCCAAGCCCTCGCCGAGACGCCGGCTACCCTGAGCGGCGTTCTCCCAGTCCACGCCGGGAAAACTTATTCCAGCGGTCTCCGGAGGCAAGGCCGCTGCTGTCGGGAAAACTGAACATCCTCCGCCGCCGATATACCGATACGCTGATTTCTCACCGGGGCAGGGTAGCGACAGCATCCGACGTGCTACTTCTGATTTGCGTGTGACGATTGACGGAACTTACACCATCGCTTTACTTGATACTGGGGCTGACTATTCCGTGATGAGCCGCACCCTCGCCCAGGAATTGAGCAAAGTTTTGACACCATGGTTGGTCCCTAGCATTCGCACGGCTGGAGGTCACCTCATTAGCCCGACCGGAAGGTGCACAGCCCGAGTCGGCATCCGCGGTTTCGTCTACGTGGGTGAATTCGTCGTGTTGAGCGAGTGTTCGAGAGATTTGATCCTGGGCCTCGACTTTCTACAGGCAAACGGTGCTGTGATCGATCTACACGAGGCGCGAGTCACATTTTCGACGAAGCAAGCCGTGGCGCACAGTAACACAGAAGGCCCAGGTGTCAACGCTCTGCGTATAGTCGTAGACGACGTAATGCTGCCACCACGGTCCAGTGTGCTGGTGTTAGTGAGGAACGACTCGTTTCACGACTACGAAGGTATTGCGGACAGTCACCCTTCGCTGTTGCTCGAGAAGGGTGTGGCTATCGCGCGCGGTCTTGTTGAACTGAATGACGGCTGTGCTACAGTTTTTCTGACGAATTTCACGAATGAAATTCAGCACCTCGCCAAGGGAACGGCCGTCGCCTTCCTCGACGACGTGGATAGGCTGCCGAATCTGTGCCCCGTACAGCTGAATCTTCACGACGATGCCGCACCAAATAACGCCCTTCAGAAGGTTAAAATCAACCCGGAGTTGTCACCTCATCAGAAGAACCTCCGGTCGTCGCTGCTACTTGATTTTAATGATTGCTTCGCGGCGAGCTCCAAGGTCGGACGTACGCCGGTAGCCAAGCATCGCATTGTCACCTATTCGGCCACGCCACCAGTTTGTCAGCGTCCATACCGCGTTTCGCCTAAATAGCGCGAAGCTATTAGTACGCAAGTCGATGAAATGCTTGCAGACGACGTTATACAGCCGTCAACAAGTCCGTGGGCGTCGCCGGTGGTCCTGGTGAAAAAGAAAGACAACACGTTGCGATTCTGTGTTGATTACAGGAAACTGAATAATGCTACCAAAAAGGACGCGCACCCAGCACCTCCACCAGATGTGTAACAGTTGTTACACCGAAAAGGATCTGCAGCGGCTGAACGAGGGCACCAGAGAAAACGGACCTCCACTTCAGCGTCGTCTACTTCTAGAGGCATCTTTCTTCTGCTACTTCCAATCCTCGTGTCAATATTCGATGTTAACGGACTTTCTTATTTTGTGCATTATTTATGTCCTGTTGCATTCTATTGATTATACTCTGTGCCTTCGTTGTTATCGTGTACTGCACGCCTGTTCTTCCAGCTAAAGGGGCTAAGAACGGAATTCTTAGTAAGGCGCCGGTATGCATAGGTAACGCCGCTCCAAGAATATTAGCCAGCAAGACTTTTTTAAATGAGTTTTTTGGAAGCTCAGCTATCTGCAGTCATAATTTCAATTGCTGCTTCTTTTCTCTTTTCCTTCTTCTCTCGTTGCTTGTTGTGCGCGCTGAAATGTCGGCGCTCCTCTGCCAGCCCCACCCACTTGGTGCCTCCCCGACGGCTGCCGTCGAAGGAAATTCCGCGCGGGGGGGGGGGGGGGGGGGAGGACTTCCTGACTCGCCGGAGTTAACGCAGCCATGGTACCTAAGTGACTTTCGAAAGTATTGGCGTTCGAACTAATAATATCCCTCTGCTGGTGGTGTCAGCTGCTGCACGTGACGTCGATGGCAAGGTTTTGGCCAAAATGCCAGCCCCAATTTTCACCGCAATTTTCGAAAGAGGGAACTTATATAAACAAATATAAAATTACTTCTAAAGACGTATACTCTATGCCCCGGATTGATGTCGCCCTCGACTCTCTACATAGAGCAGAATACTTTTCAACCCTAGATCTTCGTTGCGGTTACTTGCAGAGTCCCATGCATGAAGCAGGCAAAGAAAAGACCGCGTTTGCTACTGCCGACGGCCTTTACGAATTTAATTTTATGCCATTTGGACTGTGTAACGCTCCTGCTACTTCTGAACGCATGATTAGAACAGTCCTTCACTGCCTGAAATGAAAAACCTGCTTATGCTATCTCGGCGGCATTGTTATTTTCTCTTCGACTTTTCGTGAACACTTACGCCGCCTCGATGAAGGGCTCACTGCCTCGCTTCTGCTAACCTTCAACTCAATACGAAAAAGTTCCAATTCGTCAGGAAGGAAATCACGATTCTGGGCCACCTCCTCAGTCTGTACGGCATTCGAGCCTATCCCGACATGCTTGCAGCTGTCCTGAACATCGCCCCTCCCCAGCAGACTGAATATCTGTGTAGTTTTCTCGGTCTGTCCACTTATTTTCGGCGCTTTGTAGGAAATTTCGCTACCATTGTTGCGCCACTGCATCAGATTTCACTGCTCGCAGTGCTTTCGTTTGGACTGACCAATGCGATTGTGTTTTTCAAGCCTTGAAGCAAGCGGTCACCTCCGACCCTGTCGTTGGCCACTTCCACGATGCTGCTCCAACGATTGTACACATTCACGCTAGCGGCCACGGCCTTGGTGCACTTCTTATGCAGCGTGATGCTACTTCTCGCGAAAGAGTGTTTGCGTTCGCCAGCCGCACTCTGACACCTGCGGAATGTAACTACACTATCAATTCATAAATTCCGCCCCCTACTTTTACAGCAGCCACTTCACGGTCATCAGGCTTTATGCTGGTTGCCTAGCCTCAAAAAACTGACTGACCGCCTTGGCCACATGATTCTTCGTCTCCAAGAATACAGTTTTGACGTCACCTAAAAGTCTGGTCAAACGCACCGAGACGCCCATGCCCTTTCTCGTTGCTTTCTTCGGACTCTTCGTGTGGTTCTTCAACACCACCTTCCACCTGTCACAGCAACTCTTCATCGTCGCAAGCTCTTCTACACCTCGCCGCACTCCCCTGCATCGCATCTGGCGATTTAAACGGCCTTGCGTCGGATCAACGCAAAAATGCGTATTGCCGCTCCATAATCGACCGTCTCACGGGAGCTTCCTACCCTCCTACCGCTCGGTTGCGTCGGCAGCTTTACCAGTTCAAACTCGAAAATGATGTGCTCTGACGCTATTTTTTCTGCCCTGATGGCACCCGCTGAGTTTCAATGTTACAACGTCCACTTCGCTCCCGTATTTTGGAGGACCTCCGCGGGTGACGCGATGGCCGGTCACTAAGGTTTTCACAAAACCTATGACCACGTCTAGAGCCGTTTCTTCTGGCATGGCCTTTCCTCCAGCGTCGCTATATACGGCGCATCGTGTCCGCTCTGGCAGCGCCAAAAACTGCCACCTTTACCTCCCGCTGGACAACGGCAGCCTCTACCATGCCCCACCACGCTGCTCGCCGTCGTCGGCGTCGACTTGCACGGCCCGGTTCTTCTCTCCATACGAGGTAATCGTTGGATAGTCACTGCCATCGGCCGTCTGACACGCTACGCCGAGACCGCAGCTTTGCCTGACGGCTTGGCGCCCGAACTTGCCACCTTCTTTCTCCGATCAATCTTCCTGCACCGTGGTCCCCTCAGGTGCTTCTCAGTGACCACGGCCGGATGACCCTTTCTACCGTTGTTGCCGAAGTTCTGCAAGCTTCTACACTTCTCACGATGACGTACAGCTCCAGCTACCACCCCCAGACCAATGGTCTTACTGAGCGGTTCCATCGCACCCTGTCAGATATGATTGCTATGTACGTCGACCCTGACCACCGGAATTGAGACGCAGTCGTTCCTTTCGTCACTTTTGCCTACAATTCTACGTTGGAATGAACTACCGGTTACTCCCTGTTATCCTTGTTTACGGCCGTTCTCCCACTACCCTTCTCGACGCCTCTTTCTTCTCAACGTCTGCGAGCTCCTCACCGTCTCTCCCGGAACAATTCCAACTCCCGCGTGTCCGATGAAGCCACCTTGCTCGCCTGAACATTGAGCTTGGCAGGAAGATCGCAAGAGTCACTGCGACACGACGCATCGCGTTGTCTCGTTCAACCCTGGAGACGATGTCTTGCTTTCTACCCCTCTGAGGACGCTTGATCCTTGCGACAATTTTCAGCTTCGTTTAATTGGTCCCTACTGGGTGCTCAACCAAACTTCACCACTTAACTACCGCGCCACGCCTGTTGATCCTCCTCCGGACCACCACTCCTGCGGGTCTGAAATTGTTCCGCTTGCGCTTGAAAGCTTGCATTTGGCGCTCTGCATTAGACTATTCGCGGCCAGGATGGCCGCTCTGACCACGCCGGTAGTTAGTGTGAGCACTTTGTGTGCCTTCGTCGTCTTCGCTTCTCTGGCTGCGACTTCACTCTCGTTCACCTGTAAATTCCCATCGTCATCATTTGGGGCTCTTTGTTGGGAGCACGTTTCTGGCTGCGGGTGAGAATAAACGTCTTCCGTGAAGTCTTCTTTTACGCGATATATATATGTATTAGCAGGCAAGGAAAATCAAATGAGGGGCTCGTTTGACAAATATATTAGGGACGCTAACAGTAACAGAAACCAAGGAGCATACAAGAATGTTTCTAATTTTTTTTAAATTTGTAATGCCAATCAATTGGTTTAAAACAAATTACTTTTAAAGCAGCGGAAAACAACCATGCCGCCGGTGGGATCCGAACCAACGACCTCCGAATATCACGTCCGGTGCTCTACCAACTGAGCTACGACGACAATTGTCCAATCTGCTGCTTTCGTGGGTATTTATGCTTTGCGTGTAAGCGAATCTTGAGAGTGTTCACCAGCGCCACCCTCGTCCATAGCGGTGAACGTAGCACGTGCTGTAATACCGCGAGTGTGAGGTAGAATGTCATCTAACGGTGAGGGCGGAAACTCTGCGGGAGCCCTCTTATGCTACCTATTTCATCAAGACTGCCAGAACCGAGACTCCCGTTAAGGTATTAGCAGACAAGGCAAATGGAAGGAGGGGCTCGTTTCACAAATACATTAATGAAGCCAACAGACACCGAAAACAAGGGGCAAGGGGAATGTTTCTAATTTTTTAAATTTGTAATGACAATCATTTGGTTTAAAGAAAATTACTTATAAAGCAGCAGAAAAAACGGCCATGCCGCCGGTGGGATCCGAACTCACGACCTCCGAATATCTCGTCTGATGCTCTACTAACTGAGCTACGGCGAGCGCTGTCTTATCTGCTGCTTTCATGGCTATTTATGTTTTGCGTGTAAGCGAACCTGCAGATGGTTCACCAGCGCCACCCTCGTCCTTAGCGGTCGGCGTAGCATGTACTGTAATACCGCGAGTGTGACATACCTGCTCCGAGTAAAAATACAAACAATAACGGGGTACGTAGAAGAATTTATTGCGTTATATTTCTGAAAATTTTATTGCGGTTATTTTTCTTTAAAGTGAAAAAAAAAATTTGAATTTGAGCTCTCGCGCCGCAAGCTGCGTCGTCTCTTAACTCCTCTTCACCGCCGACCACGACACTGCCGACACTGTGACCAGACGAAATGTAGAGCTCTTGTTTTTACGTGAGGTTTGCACTGCAGGCAACCATAGGAACGTTGATTAGTCGTGCAGGTAATCGTGGGAAAAGATTTTCTTAACGCTGCCAGAGCGGAACTTTTCCAAGTGAGCTAGTGTTTCGGTGTGGTTCTGTCGCATTCAGTCATTCTTGACGGCGCCAAACAGACGTAAGCACCAGCATAAGCGCTTGTGAGACGCCGTTTTGAAAATTACCAGAACAATCCGCTGCTGAAACAACCTGCCGCGCTGCAGCATCACCTGGTACCTAACCCTCGTGCCCATGAAAGGCTCATGCCCGGTTGTTTCCGATGAGATTCTTGGTTGTATTTGAATAATCAGTGCAATGTCTGCATTAATACTCAGGCGACAACTGTATACGAGCCACTGTGCTGGCGAAGCAGCTTCATGCTAGCGAGGCACCTACGCGCGAGCGGGCCGCGTTCACCGCAAGCGCGTCTCGTTTAACTAGCTGCAGCGGTGTGCACTTCACACCTTGAATTGCGCTCCTAGGTGTGCGCTCTCCGCAATGATATTCGGATATAAATATCGCACTTGTGATACGCCTGCCATGCCAGCTGGCCATCCCACCTCGTGGTCAATCGAGACAGCACGCTGAATGCCCTAGTTTTGTAGCGATAGCTACACTACGGTAGCATTTCGAGCCTTCAGCGTGGCGGCGCTCCAATCGGGTGGCTGCACCGCCTCCCCGTGGCTGCGCGGTAACGCTCTCACGTGTTTGGTCACGTAGTGCGGAGCAGCTGCCGGCGGCGCGGCGCCGTGGCTGATCACGTGGTTCGTCACCTGGTTGGTCACGTGACTAGCACTGTGGTGCGAAGCAGTTGCTGCTGCTGGCGGCGCGGTGCCGTGGCTGATCACGTGGTTCGTCACCTGGTTGGTCAGGTGAGCAGCACTGTGGTGCGGAGCAGTTGCTGCTGCTGGCGGCGCGGCGCGCCCCTGAAACCGAGCTGCAACAGCTGTGTGCATCCGCCATGTCAAGTGAGCCGAAGATGAAGAAGGAACGCCCAGCGAAACGGTCCCCGCCGCGGTGGCTCAGTGGTTAGGGCGCTCGACTACTGATCCGGAGTTCCCGGGTTCGTACCCTACCGCGGCGGCTGAGTTTTTATGGAGGAAAAACTCTAAGGCGCCCGTGTGCTGTGCGATGTCAGTGCACGTTAAAGATCCCCAGGTAGTCGAAATTATTCCGGAGCCCTCCACTACGGCACCTCTCTCTTCCTTTCTTCTTTCACTCGCTCCTTTACCCTTCCCTTACGGCGCGGTTCAGGTGTCCAACGATATATGAGACAGATACTGCGCCATTTCCTTTCCCCCCAAAACCAATTAAAAAAGAGGGAACCGGAACGCCGAAAGACTGACTTTGCAATTCAACTGAATAATTTCCACACGGCCAGCTGTAGCTATCGCGTCACTACAGGTTTAACTAGGGCTAAACCCCCGCCAATTTTTTTTTCTCTTTCCTGCCCCGCACCAAGGTGGATATGTGCGAACTTCGGAAGAAAAAACGATCTCTTTTAATGCATACAATACGCCGAATGCCACGCGATTTTTTCTTTAGCTCCAGCCCTAAAAATGGATGAGAGCGAACGACGGCAATGTGAAGTTGTTATCTGGCCATTAGTGTCATGCTATGCCAGTTGCACTGTTCTGCGATGAAGATGCGTTAAAAAAAGCGCAACTTCGGGCGCGAGAGCACAACTTCAAAAATTCTTTTCTCGCATCAAAGATTACTTCGATAAAAAATTCCGAAATGAAAGGAAACAATCTGGTGTACGTAACCCAATACTGAATGTATTTTTACTTCTACCACCTCATGGAGAAATTAATAAGTGCTTTTGCCTGAAAACGCCCTTTTTGCAAATTTAGCATTTTGTTACTTTGATGTACGCTGTTTGATCACCTGTGAGATTTGTTATAGATACTAGACATCTTAAGAACCAAAACGGTGTTTCAAACTTTTCGACAGCAAGTGGATATTTAAAGCATAAAATAACAAAAATGGTACGTTTTCATCCTTTTTCATTTTAAAAAATATTTGTTCTTTATATCACTGCATGCTCTGAATTATATCGGAAGCCAGAATTCAATTCAATTCAATTCAATTCCATTTATTTTCCAGAAAATTCTGGCGGCTGCCTGGACTAAAAGCTGTAGGTATACAGCTTGACGAGGCCCAGGCAGCCGTTACAAGTAATAGAAGCAGACTTTGTTGAGAACATATGCATACACACACAAAAAGAATGAACACATAGTCAGGTTACAGTTTTCACAAAAAACAGGACAGCCAGAAAGCACAAAATCATCAATAAATTACAATAGGGAAATACAGAAAACATATTTACATAAGATACAAGGGAGCAGCTGTACTTGGGCGCGAATTATACGTCAGGAATTATTTTTGAAGAAATAATTCACGCAATGCTTTCTTAGTAGGGTTATTTATGTCTTTATATCTATTTCAAATTACTGGAAGATTGTGCTGTAGTGCTTGGAACTTATAGTCAGTGCGAAAATGGGGAACTAACCAAGTGTCTGTGTTGCGAGTATTAACTGTTTGATCGTTCTGTTTCAGTAGCGCAGTGCCTTCTATCATAGACCTAAAGGATGACGACAGATGAAATGAAATCAATATTCGGAATTCATACATACTTTGAATTTTTAACACACTGAATGTTTCAAAAGCTTGCCGTGTGTGGCTTAGGTAATCAAGATTGGCAATGTGACGTATAGCTTTGCAGAAGGTAAATTTTTTCTAGGTTGGTCTTAGTTGTTGTCAACCAGACTAATGAGCAATAGCCTATTTGCGAGACAAATAATGCATTATATATTTGTAGCTTTATTTTACCAGGAAGGAACGCGCGGCAACGAGCATTTGCACCTGTTACCAACGAGAGGTTTTTTATTATCTTCTCAACATGCGAATCCCATGTAAGGTGTGAAGAAAATGTTACACCTAGTATGGTGTGTTCGTGAACAATTTCAATTTCTTCACCACCACAAATGATCTTTTTTTCTAGACGAAAATTTTTGTTTCTTGCACAAAATAACATAACTTTCGTTTTTGCAGGAATAATTTTCAGTAGATTAATATCAGACCATTCACGAAGCCGATTAAGAAGTTGATTACACTTGGTGACTAGTTCATTCACATCAGGACCAGAGAACAAATCCTTGCAGTCATCAGCGTAAATAATGAATTTTAAACCTTGGTCAATGTTCACAATACTGTTTAAATAGACATTAAATAGCAGAGGGCCTAGTACACTTCCCTGAGGTACGCCTCTGATTATAGGTAGTAGAGATGATTGGTGGTTTCGAATATATACACACTGTTGCCTGTCAGCTAAGTCAGATTTTATTAAAGATAAAGGGTTGCCACGAATCCCATAGACTGAGAGCTTATGAGTTAGGATACCATGATCAAGGGAATCAAAAGCCTTACTAAAGTCTATAAAGAGGCCAAGGGTTATTAGTTTAATTTGTATATTTTGCAGCACGTGTTCCTTTACCCCAATAAAGCTAGCTCAGTTGAACGTCCTTTTCTGAAGCCGAATTGTGCATCAGAAATGAGATGATTCGTCTCAAAGAATTGGTTAAAACGATAGTGCAATATCTTTTCAAAACCTTTAGCAAACGTAGGTATTATTGATATTCGACGATAATTTTTTGGTAAGTTTTTATCGCCTCCTTTATATATAACTGACACTCTAGACTTCTTCATTGCAGCGGGAAATTCTCCCGATTCAATAGATAGGTTGAAATTATATGTAAGTGGAGCAGTTATGTACTCTAAAATATACTTAATGGGTATAATTTGGATATTATCAGTCTGTGTAAATGCCAAAGAAAAAAGGAAGCGTTTTCTAAAAATTTGAATCTTTTATTAATTACAGAGCAGTGCCTGGTTTTTAGCCTTTTCCAAATATTCAAACAGCGCTCACCTCACGAATAAATTTTCTAAAATAAATTTTTGCTCGGGAGATCCAGCACGGCCGTCATCACGTTCGACGGCCCCATTCTCCCGAAGCAGGTGCTGTACTACGGCGGGGAGATGTGGTGCTACCTGTACCTGCCCATGAGGCAAGGTGTGCTACGCTTGCGGCCAACAGGGGCACCGAATGGACGTCTGCCCACACCCGGAAACCAGGACCTGCAGGCAGTGCGGATGCCAGAATCCGGCGGAAGTGCACCAATGCACACCCAAGTGCCTGCTGTGTGGCGGCGACCACGCGGTGGGCACGAGAGACTGCAAAGAACGCCTCAAGTCAGCGAGCGAGCTTCGGTGGGGACCCCAGCAGCAGCAGCGGCGCAGGCGAAGCCGCAGCCGGGGAAGAAGACCAAGATGGTTCCGGAACGAGAGCCAGGACCCGGGCCGGAGCAGAACACGTAGCCGCAGCTGCGGCAGGAGCCGGAGCCGGAGCCGAGGGTCCAACCTTGACGGGTCCTACCCACCCCTGGGCAACACTGGCAAGCAACAGCCGTGGCAACAGAAGAGCGGCGGAGGCGTTAAGGTGAGCTGGGGAGACGGCCCTCCCAAATCACTTTTTGCTCCGCGCTCGAACCCAAACAACATACAAACTACACAAGACAAACAACTATTAGAAGAGATTACGAGCTTCAGGCGCGAACTCGAGGAAAGTCGTGAAGAAGCGAGGCAACTAAAGAAACAACTAAACGACATTATCAGAGCGAAACAAGAAATGAAGGCGGGTTATTCGCCGGCTAGAACGCCGACTCCACCACCTCAGGAGATGGAGATGGCGCAACAAAAGAACAAAGAGCGAAACCCCATTGATGATATCAAAAACCTCATAATGAATCTACAGGGTCAGATGCAGAAAATGCAAAGTTAAATACAACAAACACAACAAAAGTTTGCCCTGCACGAACAGAGCTTTAGAAACTATGTAAAAAACCAGACCACACAAAGAACCACCAACGACGCCAGAGGCAGACTATACACCGAACGCAGGTTCGACGCAGAGACCCCCCAACACAAACTACAATAACCATACATGGCAGAACGGCACCAACCCCTTGAAATTTGGCAATGGAACTGCAGGGGGTACAAGCGTAAGCAAGGCCTCTTTCAGAAATTCATATACACCAGAGGAACCCCACCGGATGTAATTATGTTACAAGAAACAAACAACATCTCAACACTCAGGGGCTACACGTGTCAGGAAAGTGGCCGCACTGCAACCGTCATAAGCAAAGAAGTAGTAGCCATAGCACACAAAGAAATAGAGGACACCGAGATCGAACACGTAATTACGGAGATAATTCCCAAAAAGGAAAGAACTTCCAAAAGCACCTATATCGTAAATCTATACAGCCCACCCAAGCAAACAAAATGGAACTTTATTAGGCTCTTTGCGGAGGAAAAAAATTTGGCGGGGCAAAACACCTTAACCATAGCGGGCGACTTTACCGCCAAGAGTCCGAGATGGGGCTATAACAAAGAGGACAAAAAGAAGCGCGGCATCTGCACGGCGGCAGAGAACGTAGGATGCGAGCTGCTAACCGACGAGAATCAACCGACTAGGCACGGGAACGGCGTCAGTCTAGACACGAGTCCCGACCTAACCTTCATAAGGGGCGCCAAACAAGCGGAGTGGGAAAACCTACTCGAGAACCTTGGAAGCGACCACCACATAAAAAGGATCTGCACGGTGGCGGACAACGTCAGGAGGAAGATTGGCACTGCTCGGCTAACGGACTGGGACGCCTTCAGAGCGCACTGCAAGCAGCTCGAGGGTGACATCGGTTCTGCGGAAGAGTGTAGCCAACAACTCAGACGAATCCAAGACCTATACACAAAAGAAGTAGACAGAACGGAACAAACGCCGGAGGTGGACAAACGCCTCCTCAAGCTATGGGAGGCGAGACGAGGGCTCACCAAGCGGTGGAAGAGACAAAAACTCAACAGGAAGCTAAAGGAGAAAATTGCCGATATAACCAAGCAAACGGAGCAGTAAGCGACGCAGCTGGCCATGCAGGGGTGGCAGCTATTCTGTGTTTAAATCGGCTTTAACTAACTTGATGGTAACATAGTACATGTAATTCTTGCGCCCTGCCGTTTATTCTTTGCAGCTTATGCGGTAGTTAAAACAGACCTGGTCTGCGTGGTATGCTTGCTTGCGTAGTATGCTTACTTTTATGCTTACTTTTATTCTTTGCTCATAATTTCGTGTTAAATGACTGTTAATTTGTTTGATTGTATTTGCTGTAACCTACTGATTTGCGCGAGCCATATTCTTGTTCACATTTTTGTGTTACTTGTGACTGCTGTTCCTTTGTTATTTTGTCTATTGTACACCACTCCCCTCTGTAATGCCCTCGGGCCCTGAGCGTACTGAAATAAATAAATAAATAAAACTTGCTGAACGGCACCCCCAGCACGGCCAGAACGTGGCAGATCCTCTAGGCTCTCATCGACCCGAGCAAACACAAATCCGAAGACAGCAAGTCGATACAGAGGCTACGGCAAAGATCTGGTCGACAGCTACCGAGAAGAATACCGTGGCGAGGAGAACCCGGCCATGGACAGACCCATCACGAGAAAGGAGGTCGTCGAGGCGATAAGATCGGCCACGAAGAACACGGCGGCGGGGGCGGACAAGATCCGGAACTCGCTAATAAGGAACCTCAGTGACGAGGCGATAGATCAGCTTACGACCTACCTCAACAAGCTCTGGCAAGAGGGAAGAGTGCCGGCGGAGTGGAAACACGCAGTCGTCGTGATGATTCCGAAGTCGGGCAAGAAGCTCCAGATCGATAACCTCCGGCCGATATCTCTAACGTCGTGCCTGGGCAAGCTGTACGAGAAAGTGATCACGAAGAGAATCCAGTCACACCTGGAGAACGAACAATGGTACCCGGACAGCATGTACGGGTTCGGAGCCAACCTCTCTACGCAAGACGTGCTGCTCCAACTCAAGGAGGAAGTGCTCGAGACGACGCCGAAGGTGGGCGAAAACGTCCTCATGGCCCTCGAAATAAAGGGGGGGGGGGCTTTCGACAACGTAAGCCACGCGGCCATCATGGAAGGCATCAACAACACCAACTGCGGGAGGAGAATGCACGATTACGTCGGAGCCTTCCTGAGCGACAGAACGGCGACCGTGGGGGTGGGCGAGCTGAGAAGCGACGTCTTCCCCACGCCGTGCAAAGGCACACCCCAAGGATTTGTCATATTGCCCGTCATCTTCAACGTGGCAATGATTGGACTCGCTATACGGCTCAAGAAGATCCAGGGCATCCAACACGCGATGTACGCCGACGACGTCCCGATATGGGTCACCCAAGGATCACTCGGTGAGAAGCAAGAAACTACAGGAAGCGGCAACTTGCGTAGAAAATTACACCAGGGAGAGGGGCCTAAGTTGCTCGACGGAGAAGTCGGAACTCCTACGGGTCGACAAGCATCCCACCCAAGCGACACTGGAGGTCGTTCTCGAGGGACAGAACATCCCAGCAAATAACATGATAAGGATCCTGGACATGTGGTTGCAAGGAAGCCGGAAGTGCAGCCACATCATCAGCCTGCTGAGCAAGGCAGCAGAGCAGGTGGGCCGTATTATCAACAGTGTCTCCCAAAAGAGATACGGCATGAAGAAAGAAGACACTCTCAAGCTAGTCAACAGCCTAATTGTCAGCCGAGTCACGTACTCCCTGTCGTACCACGCGGCGACCAAGGCGGAAAGAGAGCAAGCCGACACCATTCTCAGGAAGGCGTACAAGACTGCTCTGCACCTATCCAAGAACACGTCGAACGAAAAGTTGCTCCAGCTAGGCATCAGCAACACCTTCAGTGAGCTCGCCGAAGCTCTGCTGGGAACGCAAACCACGAGGCTCAGATGCACCCCTATAGGACGAGCGCTCCTAAGAAGGTTGGGTCGAGACACGAGCGGACTAGTAGACAGATACGCGGGACGTACCGGACCACCTTAGGAAAACCATTAACGTTGGACCATTGCCGAAAAACATGGACCCCAACGCTAGCCCAGTTAGACAACACCGTATACACGGACGCTGCCGTATATCCGCGCGAGAGAGAACGCGTAGCCGCGACGGTAGTGGTAAACAAGGAAGGAAACATGATCACGTGTTCCACGGCAAATGTCGCCGGCACAGCGGAGGCCGAAGAGATTTCCGTTGTGCTGGCGGCAGCATAATGCTAGAGAACGGGCCGATCTCTCACCATACTGACGGACTCGAAGGAGACGTGCAGGAACTACACGAGGGGCAGGATCAGCAGAACACCCCTTAGAATTCTCAGCGGGGTAAACTCCGCCGAGGAGAAACCCAGGCATAACCTAATCTGGATCCCGGGCCACGCGGTCATAGGGAGGAATGAAAGGGCAGACCGCCTAGCTCGACGTAACGCATTCCGAGAAGGGCACTCAAATGCTTCGGAGCTCCGCCTACAGGCATGGGAGGGGGGATACGCAGAGACCTTTAACTTGCATAGGGGAGCTAGAAATAGATATCCACCACCGCACAAAGCCCTGACAAAGGAGGAAGCGACCGGCTGGCGCAGATTACAGATCAACTCCTTTCCTAACCTACACATACTTAATAAGATGTTCCCGACACAATACAGAGCCACCTGCCCTTGGTGCGATGCCACACCTACACTTTACCATATCACGTGGGAGTGAGAACGCAACAAAGCATTCCACCAACACGAACACCCGAGTGCGGAGCAATGGGAGAGTCGGCTCACCAGCGAGCTCACGACCCACAGGGCCTTAGTGCAGCACGCGAATGATGCAGCATGACTCAGTGGAGCCTTGTAATAGGGCCCACCCTTGCTGACGAGAAGCCTCAAGTCGCCAGCGCCAGAGAAGACGACGAAGACTTCATAACCGCGAAACCCTTAAAAGATCCAATAAAGTTTTCACTCACTCACTCACTCGGCAAAAATTCTTCAGACTTTGATTACGCACATTAAGATAAATTTTCATTAATGTTTCTGAACAAATTGGAGACTGTCGGGCGCAACGTCTGGGACGTTAGGCATAGAATGACTCTGCACTGCCACCAGCTTACTCTGCAGGCGCACGAAACGCTATTACATATCATTTCATGGCAATGGCTTGTAGAGATCATCGTGGCACCGCACCTCCCGCGATAGCGAGCGCGAGCTTGGAATGCTTGACTCTGGCGAGCGAGAGCATCGAACGCCAGAGAGAGCTCTGGAGAGCAGCAAGCAGCTCGGACGCTTCGTTCCTCAGCTGGCTAGGCCTCGCCGCACCGGTTCCCGTCGTCCAGCGAAATAAATGTTGCCGCCGCCACGCCCACATTTGTGGTGACCACGAACAACCACCTAGCCCTCGCAACTGGCACAGGCGCCACCCATTCCCGCCTTCCTGCCCTTCGCCGCTCGCACCTTCCGCCACGTACGCCACGCCTTGGCATGGAATCCAAATGATGAAACTCGCCAGTCCATGGTCTTTCTTCCGCCGTTCTACGAACCGCATTCAGCCGTCTGGTTCTACCAGGTGGAAGCGACCTTCTACCTTGACGGCGTCGCATTACCGACAGCACAGGCTCTCCTCATTCATGAGGCCTTACTACCCGGAATTTTCTCTCGCCTGGCCCTTCCACCAGCTGCGGTACTCAACTACCGCGTTCTCAACGGTGCCGTACTACGGTTTTACGGCGTCATGCAGTAGCTTCCCTCACGGTCGTTCCCTGACGCAGTGCCTTCAGAGCAGCCTTGCCCGGAATAGCACCCGTGCTCGTCACCTCAAAGCTTTCCCGGTACTGACTCCGGCCCGACACCTCCCTATCACGATGCCAACGCCTTGACAACTACAGCGGGCGCGGACATTATTCTTCCTGCCTTTCTTCTGGAGCACTGCATCTCTTGACTCCGCAAGTCAAGGATAGTTACTTCATCAACAACGTGCTCTTCCAGAGCCAACGCTACACTCTCTTAAAGGCGACCCTGCGGCACGACCGCCCGAGACGGCTTCGCAGTGCAACATCAGGCGATCGCCCGCATGACCAGCTGTGAGAAGCGGTCTTCCGTTACTGCGGTTTACCCCATTCCAAAGCCCCAGTCTACCCTTATGCTGTTTCAGCCTCCACCACTCACAACACTGCACGTTCTTTGCCCTGAGTTGTCCAACGGCCACCAGCAGATCATCCGTCAACGGACCTCCGGCAACCATCGACCCATCCCCATCTTCTGCCCTGACTTAGCACTTTTCCAGCTAAAGTCTTGTGCCCCACTGCAATCACTTATTCCGCAGTGTCACTACCATTCACGACCACTCTCGATGTGCATTCCTGTGCACATTCACCTGCACAGTCGCCTGTGGACACTACCCTAACAGAGTCTTTGTCGCTGTGTCCGCACCTACTCTCCAACCTTATAGACCGCTCAGCCACGGCATCTGTGCGCAGTCGCGCTTGTCTCGCGCTCCTGCGTATGCATATCAGCCACATCATCCACGCCTCTTAGAACCCAGCGCGCCTCCAGAGGCCGCAGTCTCGCAGTTTTCCGCACTCGAGTCTTCTGCAAGTCATGGGGCGTCGACTGCGTCTCCCGTCCTCCCAGGTCCCTCAGTCCCGCTCAGTATTGCCCATTTTGCCGTGGCTTCTGACGCCAGACTAACATCTACAACGAGTTTGCCAACCTCATCGGTTCCCCAAACCATTCTCCATCAAGTAATAGTTTTTCCAGTGTCACCTTCGAGCCTGACGCTTTTTATGCGAGCATTGTATCATTCGCCTCTGCACCTTCTCTCACCAGACTGCTGAAATCTCAGCCCTACTGCCCCCGCGGCTATTGCTCGACCTCCGCACTTCAGTCTTGGTCCCCCGCCCGAGAGCTTACTGTGCCGCGGGCTGAACCAACGGATCTTCAACCCATACTACTTCCCGGACGTTTGTGGTCTTGTGAAGCCACCAGGACCCCTTCGTGCCCTGCACATAACTGTATTGTGCCTCCTGTCCCGTAGCGTTCGTGTGCTCTTTTGTGTTATATTCATTCGAACGTGGCCGTTCTCTCTTGTGGAAGCGGGGGGGGGGGGGGCATGTAGCGATGATCATCATGGCACCGCGCCTCCCACGCCAAAAAGCGCGACGCTTGATCGGGCGAGCGCGAGCATCGAACGCCAGAGAGAGCTCTCGAGGTCGGCAAGGAGCTGGCTACTCCTCGCTGCACCTGTTCTCGTCGTCCAGCGAAGTAGATGTTGCCACCGCCGCGCCCACAGGTCCACGTGAACCCCGCCACTTCGAGGAACTCAAGTCATCGATGTCGATGGCTGGTTCTAGTTACACGAAGCACTAGGCGTTTATGACTCTTGAGGCCCCACCTTGGCGCTGGCGATTGATTTTATAGTCAGTGGCACTGTATGGGTGCAGTACAAGTTGCAGGAGGAGGAGCTGAAGAGCAGGAGTACTTTTCTGTAGGATATACTCACAATGTTGGTTTGCATGAGGCTCGCCGTATTCGAGTTGAGGCTTACAGTGCCTGCTTTGGGCGTCTTGCCACTTCACCACAGAATGAATGCCGCCAAGACGAAAGCAGATGAGGGAAACTAGTTTCATAATCAGTTTCATAATATCATCCTGACGAAGCTCCACAACACTAACTGTGAATGAAGGTATATGACACAAGCCAACAGTCACCAAAACCAGGAACATAGAGTATTTCTTAAAACTTGTTGTTGAATGGGAGATTCATTGTTTACTTATTTTAAATAAAATGGATTAGAAAGCTGCATAAAAACTACATACTTCCGGTGGGATTCCAGCCCAGACCTTCTACTTTCGCGTCCGGTGCTCTACCTACTGAGCAAAGGCGACGGCTGTCCAGTCTGCTGCTTTCGGAAGTATTTATGTGCAGTGTAGGCGAACGATGAGAGTGTTCACCAGCGCCACCCTCGTTCATAACGTTAAGCCTTGTACATAGCGCATTACGTCCTCCATTATCGTGAGTGCCACGAAGGAACGTGAAATAGGCGGTGAAAGTGCAAGCTTTGCCAGGACCTTCTCATGCTGCCTATGGCATTGATTCAAGACAAGCAGAATAGAGTTTGTCGTTACGAAAAAAAAGAGTCGTTATGACACGCATGACGGAGCCAACAGTCCGCGAAACCAATAAGTGTAGAGGTTGTGTTTTATTTGTGGTGTTAGTGAACGGTAGAATAATTGGACAATTGTTTTAAAGGTCGTTTAGTAGAAAATGAAATGAAAGATAACCATATGCTGCTGTCCGATGCGAACACAAGACTTCGAATTTTTGCGTCTGGTGCTCTACCAACTGAGCTATGGCAAAGGCCGTCCAATCTTCTGCTTTTGAAAGTATTTTGATTGAAGATAATTATCATTCAGGTTCCCCATATTTATATTAGGGTTTTCGCATTGGAATATCGGGTATGAACATGCTCACCGAAATCTACTATTCATACACCTTCCTTGGAAGATCCCAGCGCTTTCTCCAAGCAACGTCCAACCACGAAAAGCAGTCCTAAAAACAGCACTCAGCTATGAATGAAGCGAGCGTCCTATCCCTATCAAGCGATCTACTCTCAGTGGGTACAATCAATAAAGGGGCCAACGAGAGCACCGCAAGGCGGAGTTAATCTAGCCGGAGGACTCGTCGTCACAAGAGGATTTGCCTAATAATAAAAACATAGGGTCACTGACCAAGTCAAAATTTTAAAGAAACGTATTGACGTTTCGGAAGCCCTACGGCTTCCTTGTTCACAATGGGTGAAACCAGGCAAAAGCATGCGTTTATATCTTATTCAAAAATGCGTCGTAATGATCTTGCGTAGTCAGCAGGCAGATTTCCTTGCGTCCGATTTAGTGTACCGGGAGTGGTTTGTATCATCAAGGACTCTAGATACAGGCGTCTAGAAGTGATTCGTTCTCTGGCAAGCACACGTTCCCCGTCCCAATTGATGACATGTCCAGTCTCTTGCACGTGTTCGGCCAGAGCGTTAGCAGCACTGCGTCCTTTTGCCACTTCATTTTTGTGCTGCTGGATCCGTCTGCACCAGTTTCCGGATTCCCCGATATAATTCCGGTCGCAATCTTCACACGGAATCTTGTACACGACCCCAGGATATCTGTCAGGGGGAAGCGGGTCTTTCACATTGACGAGCTCGTTTCTAAGCTTGCTTGTTGGAACGTGGGCAACTTGCACGCCGTACTTTCGGAATACCCGACCAAGTGCTTCACTGATATGTGGCATGTAGGGGATGGATGCGCGTTTTGGCTTAGAAGCATTGGAGACGTCAGAAGGTGGCGGTCGCTCCAGTAGTTTCTTTTTTGTGTTTGCCACAAAACTTCTTGGATAGCCATTTCTCGCCAAATCCCTTTCAACAGTCTTTAGCTCTTCCTTCAGGGACTGCTCGTTCGAGCACGTGTTTATTGCTCTTTCGACTAAAGAGCAGACGACAGAGCGCTTGTGTGCCATCGGGTGGACAGAATAAAAGTCAAGATAACGGCCTGTGTGTGTAGGCTTTCTGTACACGGTGAACTCTAGGCTCGTGGGTTTTCGCGTCACACGGGTGTCCAGAAAAGAGATGCAGCCATTCGCCTCCTCTTTCACAGTGAACTTGATTGAGGCTTCTATGCCGTTGAGGTGGTTTAAGAACCGTTGAACGTGTTGTTTCTTTAAGATGCAAAAACAATCATCCACGTACCTGACGAATAATTTAGGGCGTGGCTCGAATGTTTCTAGGGCTTTCGTCTCGATGGCTTCCATTGTGAGGTTAGCCGCCGTCACGGAAATTGATGCTCCCAAGGCTGTGCCGAAGGTCTGTCGATAGTAATTGCCACCGTACGAGAAATATGTGTTGGCAAGGCAAAAGGAAAGAAGCTTACATAGGTCGGGTACGTCGAAAGGTGTGCGCTCTTCAAGAGACGAGTCCTCGTTCAAACGAAGCTTGCAGGTTTCCACAGCCAGGTCAACCGGAACGCACGTGAAAAGGGAAAAAACATCGAAGGAAACCATCACTTCACCACTTTCAAGTGCGACGTTCTTCACTTTGTTAATGAAGTCCACTGTATTCCGTATATGCGTCTCGGTCTTGCCAACTAGAGGAGATAAAATCTTGTGCAGGTAGCGAGACAAACTTTGGAGTGGAGACCTTGTAAAATCCACAATAGGACGCAACGGAACACCTTCCTTATGAACTTTCGGCAGCCCGTAGATAGCTGGCGCCGATCCGTTTGTGCAGAGTAGCTTGTAATATATTCTTCTTTTTGACGGTGGAAGGAACTGAAAAATCGTTGACAGTAGCTTTTGAAGGTCCCTCTGGACTTTAGAAGTGGGGTCTTTGGGTAGGCGGCTGTAAGTTTCCGGGTCCTGAAGCAAATCTTCCATTTTGGCTTTATAAGACTCACGGTCAAGAATAACTGTGACGTTTCCTTTGTCGGCAGGTAGTATCGCAATCCTGCGGTTACTGCGTAGCCTTTCTAGTGACTTCCGCTCTTCTGAGGACTGAGGGCACACAGGGTCAGACTTGCGTATACGTGAAAGTATCCCTATCGCCTTCGTACGGACGGAGACCAACGTCTAAAAGTTGAACAGCGCTTTCAACGGCAGAGATCACTTTTCGTGAATCTGGTGGCTTTCCTTGGTTGAAGTTCAGTCCGTGACTTAGAACCTGGGCTTCGCTCGGAGTCAGAGTGTAAGAGGAAAGGTTCCGTACCTCAGACAATGGTGTCGCCCGTATGCCCCTTTTTTCGGAGGTAAGTCAAGCGGGCTTCTTGGTTGGCAACGAGTTGGATCTCGTGAAAAACGTCTGGAGCCGAAGATTCTAGGAGGCGCCTTTCACAGAACACATCATTGTCAAGGCGTTTCAGAGTAAGTTTGCATTCTTCAATGCGGGCTTGGACGAGAAGGCGCTCCGCTTTGTTGATTACTTGGTGTCCAAAGGCAGATCTTACGGGTCTGTGCAGACGAAGGGATCTCGGCGTCACACGGTGAATCTTACAGGCCAAGTTGAATTGCAGATGCGTTCGGAAAGCTGCCAGTTTTGACGAACTACGAATGAAATGGCGGATGCTTGTAATGACTGGCTGCCCATACTTATGGCGTATGTTGATGTAGTCAAGAGTTTGACGAAACGTCGTCTGGTCAGGTAGAGGCATAATAAAAACATAGGGTCACTGACCAAGTCAAAATTTTAAAGAAACGTATTGACGTTTCAGAAGCCCTACGGCTTCCTTGTTCACAATGGGTGAAACCAGGCAAAAGCATGCGTTTATATCTTATTCAAAAATGCGTCGTAATGATCTTGCGTAGTCAGCAGGCAGATTTCCTTGCGTCCGATTTAGTGTACCGGGAGTGGTTTGTATCATCAAGGACTCTAGATACAGGCGTCTAGAAGTGATTCGTTCTCTGGCAAGCACACGTGCCCCGTCCCAATTGATGACATGTCCAGTCTCTTGCACGTGTTCGGCCAGAGCGTTAGCAGCACTGCGTCCTTCGCCCGTTGCCAAAGCTGATGTGCTGGCCCCTCTGTTCAGCGAAGAATGCCGAAATGTTAACAAAGGCACAATGACTGCTTCCGTGCACGAACTACACGATACTCTAGAGGCTTTGCTCTCTCCAATCCATCAGATGTACAAGCTCCAAGCTGCACTTGTTTCTTATCACGTTGCTGAATTTGATACCATGCAGGGGTCAGTAAAACGTCTATATGGCATTTGGATTTCGGGAAATGGCTTTCGTACAATTGGTGTGTCAATTTTTAATAGAAGCCACTAGTATTAGCGAACGCGTGGAGCGCGGCTGAAAATAATGCAACAAATTTGTGGTGGAAACTTATTTCAACTAACTGTGAAACTCAGTGTCGCCTGCTTTTGTAAGAAGTATCCGATACTGTCTTCTGATATTGCTTATAGCCAAAAATTCCTGCATAACAAAAACTAATTGCGAAAAACAGAAAATATACATTTCTTCACTAAGTAAGTTACAACACAAGCAAAACTTCTTTGTGCTTCAAGCAAGGAGTGCAAACGTGCTCGAATCGAATTGATCTAAATATCACTGCACCACATATAAAAGTTTGGTTATCCAGAGCTACGTCCTCCAGGAGATTTTACATGTGGGTTCGTTCGTAAGTATGCTGCACAAAATGTTTTCGTATCTGCTATACATAATATAAAACAAGCCCAATGGACGGCTACCGCGCGGTGACACATTTTTTTGCTTGTGTTGTTTCTATTAACAATGTATACGTTATTTTCTTTCAGTACTGTAGAATTTATGACGGCTTGCCTAAACGCGCACTTTCTATCCCAACTAGCTCTACTCGACTTATCTGTTGTCGTAGCTAGGAAGAAGTAGGCGTCGTATACAGGTCCAACTTTTACTTTCATCAGTACTCTGTTTCTAATAATGCACAGAAGACGTGGCAAGGTGCCGTTGCCTAAAAGATGACCCCCATAATGCGCAGGTCCACACGGGACGGAGAGGCAAAGAGACACCGTATGGCTCAGTTTAAACAAACAGGTATATTCAATAATTACACATGATTAAGATTATACATCAGAGGCTGGGGCGTCCGAGCTTACGCGCCGACGACTTCATGGGGGCGATGGAGTGGCTCCGGAGTTGGGCTCGAGCGGTTGCTGGCAGAAGCTGCACGCCGTCGGGCTTCGGCGCTGAAGGCCCTCTTGGCGAACGATGTCGTCCTGAGCGTGTATGCAGTAGAATTTCAATAGTCGTCCGTTTCTTCGAGGATGGTTCACAAACCCTTCCTCTAGTGTCGTTCGGCTTGGAAGATGAACAGGAGGCGAGCTTGTAGATGATGACAGCAGAGCATAATTTTACAACATACATATACAGAGAGTTAAACTGGAAAAAGCAGAACTGAATTTACAAAAGAACAAACTTTGCACTACTTTACTCATCGACCGGGCAGGTTAGTGCCTAAGTAGGATCACATTACATGCTAAGCATGGAGCCCCAGCTCAGACTGGACTGCATCCGTTTACATGCGCTTTTAAGCACTTGATTAACAAAGGACTAAGGGCGGTCATTTTCAGTGGCCCGCCCAAAGCATCAATTCTCCAATGAAAAATAACATGCGAGATGGGGACAACCCCTTGGGTTGGGCTTAGCCTCGAACCCAGATTCTTGTTAACAATACAAACTAAATAAACAACAAAAACGTCACCACTCTCTCTCAAGTGAGAGTATCCACAGGCTCTCCCTTCGGAGCTAATCCTTGCCTCAGGCATGCATACCGCCACCCACCATCGGTCCGCGTCGTTCGTCAGCAACAGAGGAGGGGGCGAAAGCGCCCTCGATGCTGCCGCGCTACCGACGGCGGGACACAGCTAATAATCGTGAAGGGGTTCGTCTGTCGCTCCGGGAAACCAGATTAAGGGTCGCCCCTGTTTTCCCACATTCTTGGCGAGTCTTGCCTGTCTGTCTGACAGGTGTCCGTCACGGCCCTTCTGGGAATGCGCTTTTGTTCACGAGGCACCGCGGGAAGCTGTGGGTGCCTTCCCGGCGATAGCCCACGTCGTAAGGGGGTGGGGGGTCCGTGCGTCAAGCGACAATTTTCGTTCCCGGTATGTACTCGGGGCTCTCGCTTATACTGGGGAGCGGTTTCCGCGTGTGCCGGCGTCCTGCTTTCTGCAAAGGTATGCAGCTGGAAAAGAGGGGCGGCCTTAAGCCCCAACTCGATGCACACACAAGGAATGTCACACTGCGGTTATTCCCGATCTTTGAGATTTTCAGTGCAGAGATGAACTTCAAACAAAATATTTTGCTTACACTTACTCTCTGGATTCAACCCAGATCTCAGTGCCGTGTGTGTTAGGCATGTCTGCGATTGTGATTGGAGAGCAGCGTCATTTTTGAAGTCACACGGTCAAGCGCGCAGAATAAGCAGCATGCGCCTTGAAATGCATTGTGATGAAGCGATTGAATATTTTCTTTTCCATCATGCTATAAGCTTTGGAGGATGTAAAGTTTTATATTCGGAGTAGTGTTATCAAATACAAAGAGAGTGTAATATAGGGGAATACCCAAGCAGATTTCAAAATGTATCCAAAACTTAACCATACAAAAAAAAAGAAATCTGCCACTTGTGATGAGCATATCATAAGTTTTCACCAGAGCAGGTAAAAAGCAGACCGCTGTAAAGTACGTAGGAGCACGGTTCGGTTTGATTTATGGGGGTTTCACGTCCCACACCGACTCATGGTATGAGGGACGCCTAGAAAAGGGCTCCGAAAATTTCAGCCACCTGAAATTCCTTTACGTGCACTGATATCGCTCTCTACAGGCCACTCTAGAATTTCACCTCCATCGAAATTCGACCATCGCGGCCGAGATCAAACCCGCGTGTTTCGGGTCAGCAGCCGAGCAGTATAACCACTGAGCCAACGCGGCGGCTGTAAAGTAGGAACATTCGCCTGAAATAAACATATCTTCCCGCATAACAGAGCTGTTTCTGACACAGGCGCTGCGAAAAAATTTCTGCACGGCATCACAAAAACAGTAAAAAGATATGCCTACTGTTACTCCACTCTTGAACAATGTCGCAATCGTTGAATTTTTTAAAAAATTTGGGATCAAACAACAAACAGAATATTTTTTATCATGACCTCGGAGTTTACGTAATTGAATCACAGATATTCTCGAGTAAGTACCCTAAATGTGGCCTTACCTTCCTTCGACCACAGCTAATTTGCATGTAATGTGCAGAAAATCCTGCTGAACTGGGTATATTGCGAAGAAAGGCATGACGAAACGACTATGAATAACAGGCGCGCAATCACGACTCAGTTTGGGAACAGGAAACAGGAACACGTTTTGAACCACAACTGACGTTGTGAACAAGAAAAAGGTCATCCAAAGACAAAAAACGTTACGACAGAAACAAGAGCCCTGAAAACAAAAAAAAAACCATTGAAGTGACCCCGACGATAACTCAAGATATTCGAGTCTGATAACCAAAACATACAATCGTACAATGCTTAGACAATTTTAGTTCCCGATAGGACTAACCTCGCATGCTTCCTCCAGTCCCCTTTCTATTTTGCTCCTTGTTAGAGCTACGATCTTGTTGCTATCATTGCAAGGCTTGCGCTTGCTTGATTGCAAGGCTTGATTGCAAGGCTTGATTGCAATGAATCTCAAAATAGGCAGGGTGGGTGCTCTGTGCCCAGGTGTTGGCGTCTTGTCTGTGTACTTTGTTAACCCATCTTCCAACTGGCCTACCTTGTTCTACATAAAAATAGAGGAATATTCGAGATATCAGCAAAACGATGTATTAATGAATGCTGTTGCTTCGACGTCTGTTATCCTATATTTTTTTGCAGCGTGTATCATACATGAAGCACTCGAAGAACAGGCATCGTGCATGCTAATTTTATTTATGTTCAAAATTTTTCGTACTTTCAAAGTAACATGTTTCCGAGCTAGAAACAAAGAGGCTACATCGCACGACCACCCATTACGCTAGTGTTTGGAACCGTTTTTCGGAAATCGATGACCACGCTCCACGTTTTCTGCAAGGACTTGGGCGCCGAACATGAGGATTGTTCTTGATTCTTGCATTTTATTGTGCACTGACCCCATACTTTGACGCGTTCGCGTTGTGGTTTTCATTGCTCTCATCGTCTCCTCAACTGCATTTAGCGAATTCTTCGAAGATTCCTGAATCCTGTCAGTCGCTTAAGCCCTTCCTCTCTCCTTCAAATTCCGTATCGTCACCCTTTGTCCCGACAGAGTCCCCCACCCCCCGGCTGGCCCCGACCGCGCCAGGCGCTATTTTTTGCTGTGTGCAAACTCCTCTAGTCGTTCTGAAATCTCCTTTCTCTTGCGGCAACAAAACCTGCAATAAAGAAAATGAACACTCGCTCTGGCGCAGCACGATACACTACCGTGCCACAGACTCGACTCGACAAGTATGACCTTTCGTGGGGAAGGCATGCATGATAGAAGTTACATCTTTCGTCGTCCATGCAAACGAAAATCCACGTAAAACATTTTTGAGAGCTGCGACGTAATTCAGTAGGCAGACTTGCATGTTGCTATTTGTGACCGAGACGATCCTTTTATGTTGTGTTTTTTTAAAAAATAAATACGGTTCTAACAGTTATTGCTACTTTGACTACTGGCGGTATTATTTTTCTCTAGGATTAAAAGAGAAAGCGAGAAAACCTTAGGACGACTTCTGCGGACAAATTTCATGGCGAAATGTCTATTTTGACGTTGTGCGCGCATCGTTTCTGCAAAACAGGATTCAAAAACGGCTTACTCTTCCACTGGAGCACGGCAGTCAGTATATGTGCAATATTTCAGTACTCATTGTTTCGGCTTCCCGAACCGTAGGCGTACCAGGAAACATAAAACTCCTGGTTCCGGCGAGTTTTGCGAAAGCTGTCACAGATAAATAGAGCCATGGAATATCAGCGGAGTGTTTTCATATGCTTCCAAGTAAGAGTTCCACCTCTCATGTTGTATGCATGCCAAGCCATGTTGACAAACTGTTCACTTTCTGTTTTTATAAACATATTTCCCGTAAGTATTGTGCTTTCAGGGTTATTCGCTTAGCTGTGCAAGCCGTCTTTGCATGGAATATTTTTTTGCGTGAAGATCTGAAGAAAAGGCAGATCTTTTGAGGTTCATCGTCAGATGTTGCCATCTGCACATATACATTAAAACAAAAAATACGTGCATCTGTATTACATGCTCTTTTACCTCAATTTACAACTTTTAATACGTGCATTTCAGTGCATTACAAAGTGGTTTACGATTAGAAATCAGCCGTTCGGCGCAAAGCAAGTTTGCTGCTACAATTCCGCATATTGAAATTCTTGTGACGGTAGCTCGTAAGCATGATTTAGACGTTTTTTCTGTAAGAAAAATTTGCGACTATCTCCTACACAATGCGCCGTAAAGTTTAATGTGTTATTTACAATATTAATATTTCTTTTTACACTATTAATATTTCTTTCAGTGATGACCTGACCTAAGCTTATGATCACACTGTGTATCCCTTTGCAGCTTCGGCATAATGTGGTGTTGTCGAGCATGAGCTTGGTGAGAAATTAGTTTCAAGGCAGTGAAATAATTCTCTTGCAATAGAACTGCTACAATAAGTTTTGATCTGACTCGCCAGTTCAATGCAAGATAGGTCCACGAAGCACTTTTTGGATGCCTGTGCCATCACACAACTGGCCAAGGTGAGTTGCCAAACCTGAAACTTCAGCATGCCAGAAAACTTGAGAGTGAATGGTGCTTCAGTACAATATGTCTAGTAGGATTGTTGAATCATTTGTTGGTGCTAATAAATCGTTTATCGAAAAACTCGTGGCAGTCTGACTTGAAAGTTGAAAGTTTATTGACAGATATGACAATAACTAATCACAAAGAGAGTATAAAGCAAAATGTATCATGGTATTTAACCGCAAACGGTACCTCCAGTTTCATGCAAGACTAATTTTCCACAGGCTATACAATGAAAAAGCCAGTTATTAGTAAAATTAGCTAAGCATGCGAGCGCCCTGTGATGGGAACCCCAACGAATAAGGTTAGATATGCCAGTTACTAAAACGCCACCAATCAACCCGTATTGGTAATCATTGGTGATGAATCTCGCTCGGCAGACTGAACACAGGCCTAGACTGGCTGAATAAAGGCCCATACATATCATGAATTGCAGCCTATTTCCTTTGTAGGAGAGGCAGAACAGAGGCCCGTTCCCTGATATTAACGATTGGTAGTGGTTGGGAAAAGTAATGATTTGCCCATGTGCAAACAATTCACGCCACAAATATGCCAGTGTTTGATTATTGGTGTACCACTTAGAAGCTTATTGCCGCTTCTTTCACGTCACTCACCCCTCTGCAGTACGCCTAGCCGGTCATAGAAGTTTGTAGTAGTGTGTCATATGAAGTTAGGGAATCAAACCATATTTCTGTTTCCTTGTAGTGAAGCTGAAGTCTGTTTTGTTTTAGACAACTGTCATATTCAAAGATTCAAGTCGTTGATGTTTGTAGTTAATCACTGTTGTCTTACCTGGGAGGGTAACCTGGGTGTCACCTGGGAGGGAACAAAAAGCAGGCCACCCTTCACGCACTTTCATTTTCAGAAAAGTTTTGTGATCACATCTCGATGAGTAAAAGTGCACACTCGATGTGACTACTTTGACCATTCTGTTCTGTATGGGTCTTCAAACGCCGCCATAGAATGCTCGCTGTGTCTGAACTTTGGTACCGTGTATATTTCTCCTTTAGATCAAACGTTACAACTTGGAAACTGCTCTGCGTCCTCGAGACGATTTCTTCATGAGTCCTCTTCAGGGCGCTTCTCATTACACAGAAAGTTGAACGCTATTTCCTTTGCCAGTCGTCTGTTTGGCATAGGATATTTTTAATTGGAGAGACATAAGAGAGGCATTTGCCCTGCAGTGGCCGTAGTCAGGCTCATGATGGTGATGGACGCGATGTATCTTTAAGGAGCGAATACTCCACCTTTCAAAATTTTACCGCTTAAAGTCGTTTCGTGCATTCCCTTCGCATTTATACATTTTACACGTTTTTGGCCTAAAATAATAAAACTCTTCACTTGACCTTTATTGCTGAGTTTCACCTAAAGTCAGAGAACTTAAAAATGCCGTTTTTTTCCAGCCGTCTGCGTTCGTGCCACCACCAAAGGCATTTCACAGTCGCTAACAGCCACCCGAAAGGTTATCTGAACAAAAACACCTTAATTATTTTCTACATAAAGCTCAAATGAGGGCTCTGCAGCAGCATCATCTGCTACGATCTTCGCACATTTTCCTTGTGAGTACTTTTTCAGTTACGCCCGGTGAAAGGCTGGGGTTTAATTTCGACGTGAGGGTAGCCGAGATCCCAGGACTCGAAGCGCGTAAGCGTTTGCACATTCAGAAGACTTGCGCTTATTTGCAGATTCTAAGACCTTGTATCGCCTAGAATGTGCTTACTGTGCACACCCACGCTCGTAGTACGCTTGTGATCGCTTCGAACGACTCTGCAAGTACCCTTTTCCAGAGGCATATGCAGGCGTGTGAGCGCGCAGTCATGCCTTTCGGCCGCAACATACCATGCCGCTTATTGCATTAGACATCATGTTCCATCTACGCTGTCCCTGTTCATTTTCATATATTGCCAGTTTTTATTGTGAGGAGGCGTAGGCTTCAGTTATAGTTGCCCCGGATACCAGTCCGGATCTAACATTTACCAAAAACCTAGACTATCAGTAACGGAACCAACTTGATGGAGCTTCCAGCTGTTAAAGAAGGAAGGAAGCGCATTTTTGGGTATAAAATACTACAAATTTTGTAAATAAAATGTAAAATGCATGCATGGAAACCTGGCAAGACTTAAATATCTCGTGAAGCTTCATGAAGAGTGACAGTCATCTCTTTACGTGGAATAAACATATTGTGATTCACAGAAGTGGCTGTCGTTTTTGCTTAGCAGAAGGAGCTGCCGAGGAGAAGCCATTGGGTCTTTTCTACAAAGACCACATTTTATTCAATGCTTCGGGTCTATGTATGTCGTCCGTGCATACAACTGTGTACGCGCTGAACGGAGCAAATTTTAGTACGTCTTATCTGAATAGTCTCGCCTGAAGCAGGCTGATGGGTAGTAGAAAACCAGAGGATTAGTTTTGACGCCCGCCGTAAAGATGTATCTCGAGGCTATTATATTGATTTTTAAGACAGTGTGCAGTAACGAAATGCGGTGAAAATGACTTCATCCTGATCTAATACGCTCGCTTGCTATCGTGGTGCGTTATAGTTCCTTATATTTCATTCAAAAGTCCGCTCAGGGGAGCGTCTGCTGCGTGCAGACGTTGGTAAGCGGCGACACCACGGGTTCCCGAGAATCCGCATGAACATCTCCGCAGGGGGATGATGGTGAGCATTGCGTCACCACGGACCCAAGCACCCGCGTCTAGCCGTGCACGGCATCACCGTCTCCGGGAAGAGGGTGGTTGTGGTGGTTGAGCCGATGCCGGGCGTTTTGGACCTTTAAGGCCTCTTGGCGGAGGGAAAACACCACTTTCGCCCTACGTTCCTGTAGACGGCATCTCCGGCCTGACCCGACCAGAGGAAATCGGCAGACGCCCTTTCCTGTCCTCCCCTCCGTTTTTCCTTTTCCTATCTTCTTTTTTACAACTTTCCTCGCTAATCCTCTCTTCATGGTTTTCCTTTTTTCCTGGCGGCAAGGGCTAACCTTGCGTGATGAACTACCCTGAACTTCGTCATATTTGGTTATAGTTGGGGTGTACGGCTGGCGTTCCTGCCCCGTCCCTTCGTTGGGCTCTGTGGTGGGCGTCTCGAACCGTGGCCGAAGAATACACATAGTTTATGGCTCCCCCTTTTCTACAAAACTATTGCCCTCGCAAAACAGGGCGGAACGAGGCAGCATATTGTTTTCAGAAAAGAAGGTAACATTTTCTAAATATGATGCTGTACACAGCAAAGTAGATAAAGAGCTAGCCAGAATATTGTCCCTGTTCAAAGTATCAAATACCTTGACAGATGCTTTGGGCCAAGGTTAGAAAATAACGAAAATGGCCAGTGGTGATTTGTTACTCGAACTCCAGAACAACGTACTGGACTCAAAAGTTTCGAACATTGGGGCGATAGGGAAAATTCGTGTTTGGACCGCAGCCCAGAGGTATCTTAACAAAATCCGTGGTGTCATACCTTAAGAGTGACTTTCTTCATTTGGCAGAGGAAGAACAGCAGGAAGGTCTAAACGATAAAGAAGTAATCGATGTGCATAGAATTAAGATCCCGAAAGATGGCAAGGAAATCTCTACCAAACACCTTATCCTGACATTCAAATACAGTACATTGCCTGAAAAAAAAAATGGGGCACATCATACTCCATATACGCCCCTACCTGCCAAATCCCAGGAGATGCTTCAAGTGCCAGAGATATGATCATGCATCACTGTGCTGTCGCGGCCACCAAACGTGCGCGAAATATGCTTTAAAAGAACATCAGTCAGACAATTGTGAAGCTATAGCACAATGTGCAAACTGCCAAAAGGGACCACCCGGTGTGTTCCAGGGCATATCCATCTTGGGAAAAAGAAAACGAAATAATAGCTATCAAGGCAAAAGAAAATGTATCATTCAAGCACGAAGGCGATTTGCACTCTCACAAAACTCTTTCTCCTTCACTGCAAAAACAACTCGAGCTGATGGGGTGTGCAGGCGTCATGCACTACACAGCACTCCGGCACGTGTCGAGACAACTTTCACCAAGCCTATGCGTTGGCCATCCACGCCTCAAGCCGGGACAGCTGAGGCTGTTCTGCCATCTCCAAAGCAAAAAGCGCCGGTCCATTCGTTGGCATACCGCGGGACTGCCCCCCGTGGGGGACGTCTGAAACGCACACACCCGCGGCTTTTTCCGCGGTCCTCCACAATCTCTCGTGAGGCGATGGACAAATCTCTTCCCTCGCCCTCGCTGCAGTGGCGGCAAAGCTCTGTCAAGCCCAAACAAAGAGACAACGTCTCGATAACAGGTCAAAATGACCCACCAACCTATTTTTTAAACCTTATCCCCGACTAGTCTATAATCACGGCATTTCTAGTTCACTGAAACTGTGATGGTCGTTCAAACAACTACACTGACGTGAAAGATATTTTAAATTCATTCTCTCCGCTAGCACTGTGCCTCCCGGAGACTAATCTAGGACCACAGGAAACATTCTCGAAAAGTACCGAATCCTTCGCTGTGCCCGAGAGAACCCAAGCAGGCTATTTGAAAGCGCTGCTATTGTGATCTAGTGTGGCTTTGCAACTCGGAAATTTGAGTCCTAAAGTTTAAAATTGTAACAATATGTTTCATATACATTGAACCTCACCTAAGCGTCTCACTACACGATCTAGAAACACTTTCAATAGAACTTGCGGAGCCATACGTTTTAGTCGGGAATTTTAATGCGCACTTTTCTTTTTGAGGAAGTGAACAAAACGATGTCAGAGGCCGGATTCTAGAAGGTTTTATTCTTTACAACAAAGTCTGCCAAATAAGCCTCTCCTCGTTACCAACAGTCATCCCGACAAATCCGCACAGTTGGAAGTTGCATTTAGCTGACTGAGAATTGTTTAGAGAAAAGGCCAGTTTCGAGAATATTGCTTTAGAAAATCTCACCACAGACAAAATGAATGAAATACTCACAACATGCATCATACATTCCTCACACCTATCAACCCAAAAATCCTCTGGAGTGGTCCGTCAGAGCACCGAAATGTGGTACACACGTGAAAGCAAGCAGGCAAAAACATCAAAATAAAGCTTAGGGAGTTTTTCGCAGGTACCCAACGCACGAGAACCTTCCCATTTTCAAGAAGGCGAGAGAACAACTGGGGTATATTCGGCGTAATGCCGAGGAAACATCCTGCAAAGCTTATGTGTCTTCTGTAAACAGTTCAACCCCAGCGAAGAAAATGGGAGCAAGTACGGAAGCTAAATGATAGCTACTCGCCATCCACAGTTCCTTTTTTAACAACACCCGGCACACAAACAAACACACAGGGGGAGCACTTTGCTGCAGTTTCAAGTTCTTCACACTATAGCCAGTCATATCTAAAGTACAAAAGCACAGCCGAAAAACACAGGCTCCCAACAAGGGGAGCTGTGAATGAAAAATACAATTGTATAATTACCCTCCAAGAAATCAATACATTACTGTCTGCCGGCAAAAAGCTGCCCCAGGACACGACCAGACACATTACAAAATGCTTGCCCATCTTTCCAGCCTGTTATAGACACATTCTTGAATTTCTTTTAAAAATTATTCATGGAACGAAAAATACCCAACGAATGGAAAAGAGCCATTATAGCGCCATTTCTGAAACCTGGAAAGCTACCAACCTCCCATAGCAGTTATAGCAAGCTGTCTCGCCAAATCTATTGAAAGTGTTCTAGCTGCGCGCCGTAGTATTAATAGCCCGTCCTAACCGTTTTCATTATATTTCCCACTTCTTGCCTTCTGGTAACCCCTACATAAATGGAGCCCATCGCATCGCCCGTTTTTGCCAATAAAATACACTGTATCTCCCAAAAGCCCAAACTGTGACCTTTCAGCAATCATTTTTCCTACGTACAGCACGAGACTGGAATGACATACCCATCGAAGTTGCCACAATAATCAACCCACAAGCATTCAAGCGGCTCATCTAAAACCTGCCATCATAATTTATTACCTTTCTTTGATATAACCAACCAGTCCCTCATTTAATGTCTCAATTGAGACCTTTGAGGAAATGAATGAATCAATGAATGAAATACAAGATTACCTTTGGCCTCAATGCTCGCAAACTCCTTGACATCCATCAATGCCGTTTTAAAAAGGAATGCTCTGCAACTGATCATCTACTTCGCCTTGAAAACACAGACAAGGTTCTTTTTAACGGAATTAACACTGCCTTCCTGTTTTTTTTTTATCTTGAGAAAGCATACGACACAACGTAAAGATTTGGGATTTTTCGCGACCTTGCAGAACGTGGCCTCCGCGGCAGGAAGTTAAACTGCCAAAATGATTTCCTGTCGAAGCGCTCATTCCAAGTACGCCTGGGATAAACCCTTTCCAGGAAGTTCGTTCAAGAAAAAAAGGGTTCTTCATTGGTGTATTTTAAGCACAACGCTGTTTATTATAAAGATGATTTTAATAAACAAAATAATCCCAAAGTCGTATGATGTATTCAGTCTATGTCGACGACCCTCAATTGCATGCACATTCTCCAATCTAGCAACGTGCGAGAGACTAACACAGCTAACGGTAAACAAACTAGAGACATGTGCAGACAAAAATGGATTCCAGTTCTCCACACAGAAAACAGTTGGCGTGGTGTTCTCCCTAAAACGAGGTCTACAATCCAACTCCTGCTTATATCTAAACAAGATCGAACTGCCTATAAAAATGAAGCAAAACATCTGGGTATTATTTTGACCAACATTTCTCAATTCTACCTCATAAAAATGCTCTAAAAAACAAAGCCTCCAGATCCTGGGACATAAAGTAAGTTGCAGAAAACACTAGGGATCTGACAGGAAATGTCTTTTACAAATATATCGGTCTATTGTTCGCTCTACCTTAGATTACTAATGTATAGTTTACATGTCAGCGAGACCATCATATCTTAATCGACTAGATGCAATACAAAATTTAGGTTTGCGTCTTTCCGCTGGTGCATGTACCTAAACATATCTGTCACCAAATAATCACCAAGGACCCATCTAGAACTTTATTTAACAACAAGCCGCAGACAACTAGGCCACTGCTCTTGCGTTTTGAATAGATGTGCCAAAACATCGGCCTAATGGACACATTACCTGAAATTGCTGGAAAACGAGATCCACCGCCTCCACGGCATCATTTTCTACAGAATCTGCGCTTTTACTCTTACACAGTTCCATAAAAATAAGTTCCGCAGCATCATATTTTCACGTAGTGGTGATGGCAGTCGAACGAGCAATTAAGACGGACAAAAGGTCTTCTAGAAAAAAACTGTTAAATGGGCTAACTTGCGCCTACAATGGACTGAATCACTCGGCGGTGGCGAAGCGACAAGCGTGCTCGGTGGTCGTCGAACAGAATGCCCGCCGCGTACGGCCGTGCTCAATTTAAAGCTGATAGCAAATGAATAGTTAGCAAATGAACCAACACTGCAAATTTTTGCGGCATTACTCACCACTGAAAGAAGCATCGACCCGATTCATTAAAACAAATAATGGGACTAGTAAGAGGTAAAACGGATCTTGCAAAATAGCGAGTGGAAATGCAGCATCATTTAGCGTGCATATAACGGCTTCAGACGGACTACATGGACAACTTCTGGTCGTACGCGGTGTCGCTGGGATGAAGTCATTGCGTCAGGGATGAGTTCATGACACAGTTCATCAAGCCGACGAAGAACCTTGTACGGGCCGAAATAGCGGCGCAGAAGCTTTTCACTCAATCCACGGCGACGAATGGCGTCCAAACCAACACTTAGTCTCTTGGCTTGTACTCCGCGTTGCGTGTTCGTAGTTTGTAGCGTCTGGCGTCGAACCACTGCTGATCTTTGATCCGTAATCCGGTAAGCCTTCGAGCTTCTTGTGCGCGTTGAAGGTAGGCGGCAAGTTCGACGTCCTCATCTTGTGTAACGTTTGGCAGCATGGCGTCTAGCGTGGTCGCGGTCTCCCTGCCATGGACGAGCCTAAAAGGCGTCATCTTTGTGGTCTCCTGCACTGCGGTGTTGTAGGCGAAGACGACGTGAGGCAGGACGACATCCCCGGATTTGTGTTCGGCATCGACATACATGGCGAGCATGTCGGCGATGGTTTTGTTCAAGCGCTCGGTCAGTCCGTTAGTCTGCGGATAGTATGCAGTTGTCCTCCGGTGGCTGGCTTGGCTGTAACGCAGGATGGCTTGCGTTACCTCCGCCGTGAATGCTGTTCCTCTGATCGTGATGAGAACATCTTAGGCGGCGTGTCGAAGAAGAAAGCACTCCACGAAAAATTTTGGGACTTCTGCTGCTGTTCCGTTCGGTAGAGCTTTCGCCTCGGCGTTGCGGGTAAGGTAGTCGGTCGCTATGATGATCCACTTATTTCCAGACGTTGACGTTGGAAAAGGGCTAAGCAAGTCTATGCCGATCTGCTGAACATTGAGGGAGGTTCGATGGGGTTCAGAAATCCTGCTGGTCGTGTGGGAGGGTCTTTCGTCGCTGACAATCTCGGCAGGTTTTCACATAATGTGCGACATCGGCAGACAGTCGGGGCCAGTTTTACTTGTCTTGAATGCGGCGGAGGGTGCGAGTAAACCCGATATCTCCAGCTGTCGGCTCGTCGTGTGAAGTGTGTAGAACAGCTTCGCGGAGACAAGCAGGTACAACAAGGAGGTAGGCTATTTTGCTCGCTGCAAAGTAATTCTTCACGAGGACCTCATTCTGCTCACATTAGGAAGACAGTCCTAGCTTGAATGAAGCGGGGGGTGGAGAAACCTTGTCTTCCAGGTGCTCGATGAGGCGTTTTAGCTCGATGTCCGAGCGTTGCTGTTGAGCAAAAGAGCTGGGGCTGATGAGTCACAGGAAGGAGTCCTCATTGTTGTCTGGCGGCGGTGCATCTACAGGGGCTCGTGAGTGGCAATCGGCATCCGAGTGCTTGCATCCGGACTTGCAAATGACGGTGACGTCAAACTCCTGCAGACGCAGACTCCATCGAGCGAGTCGGCCAGAGGGGTCCTTCAAATTGGCAAGCCACCACAGCGCATGGTGATCGCTTACCACCTTGAACGGTCGTATGTACAGGTCGCCGGACAGGCCGCCATTGGAATCTGAACCTGGCAACGTTTAACGCTAGAACTTTAGCTAGTGAGGCTAGCCTAGCAGTGCTGTTCGAGGAACTAGCGGGAATTAAATGGGATGTGATAGGGCTTAGCGAAGTTAGGAGGACAGGTGAGGCGTATACAGTACTAAAGGACGGACACATACTGTGCTATCGCGGGTTAGAGGGTAGACGAGAACTAGGTGTGGGTTTCCTCATTAATAAGGATATAGCTGGCAACGTAGAGGAGTTCTACAGTATTAACGAGAGGGTAGCAGCTATAGTAATTAGGCTGAATAGGAGGTACAAGCTGAAAGTGGTGCAGGCCTACGCACCCACATCCAGCCATGATGACCAGACCGTTGAAAGCTTCTATGAGGACGTAGAATCAGCAATGAATAGAGTAAAATCGCAGTACACTGTACTGATGGGCGACTTCAATGCGAAGGTGGGCAAGAAGCAGGCTGACGACCACGCGGTAGGTGACTATGGGATAGGCTCTAGAAATAGCAGGGGAGAGTTATTAGTCGAATTCGCGGATAGAAATAATTTACGGATCATGAATACCTTCTTCCGCAAACGAGAAAACAGGAAGTGGACCTGGAAGAGCCCCAATGGTGAGATTAAAAATGAAATAGACTTCATACTATGCGCTAAACCTGGCATCATTCAGGATGTGGCCGTCCTCGGAAGGGTGCGTTGCAGCGACCATAGAATGGTAAGGTCTAGAATTAGCCTAGACTTGAAGAGGGAACGGAAGAAGCTAGCGAAGAAGAAGACCATTAACGAGTTAGCCGTAAGAGGGAAAGCACAGGAGTTTAGGATAGCGCTGCAAAACAGATACTCGGCTTTAACTGAGGAAGATGATCTTGATGTTCATTCAATGCACGATAACCTGACATCAATAATTACGGAGTGTGCAGTAGAAGTAGGCGGTAGGACAGTTCGAAAAGATACCGGGAAGCTATCTCAGGTGACGAAAGATCTGATTAAGAAGCGCCAAAACATGAAGGCATCTAACACTACCGATAGAATAGAACTAACGGAGCTATCAAAGTTAATAAATAAGCGCAAGGTAGCCGACATAAGGAAGTTTAATATGGAGAGAATCGAGAATGCTCTAAAGAACGGAGGTAGCCTAAAAACAGTGAAGAGGAAAATAGGCATAGGTAAAAACCAGATGTATGCATTAAGAGACAAGCAGGGCAATGTCATTAGCAATATGGATAAGATAGTTAACGTAGCCGAAGAGTTCTACACAGACCTATACTGTAGCCAATGTAATCAGAACGCTAATGAGAAAGACAGCAGTGCACAGCAATGCGTCATCCCGCCAGTAACGAAAGATGAAGTAAAGAAAGCCTTAGAAGCAATGAAAAGGGGAAAAGCAGCTGGGGAGGATCAGGTAACAGCAGATCTGTTGAAGGATGGAGGGGACATCGTGCTAGAAAAACTAGCCACCCTGTATACGCAATGCCTTATGACTTCGACTGTACCAGAAGCCTGGAAGAATGCAAACATTATCTTAATTCATAAGAAGGGAGACGCCAAGGACTTGAAAAATTACAGGCCGATCAGCTTACTATCCGTTGCCTACAAAGTATTTACTAAGGTAATCGCTAATAGAGTCAGGGCCACGTTAGACTTTAACCAACCAAATGATCAGGCAGGCTTTCGTAAAGGATATTCTACAATAGATCATATTCACACCATCAATCAGGTGATAGAGAAATGCGCAGAATATAACCAACCTCTATATATAGCTTTCATTGATTACGAGAAAGCATTCGACTCAGTGGAAACCTCAGCAGTCATACAGGCATTGCGTAATCAGGGGGTAGAAGAGCCTTATGTCAAAATACTGGAAGATATATATAGCAACTGCACAGCTACTATAGTCCTCCATAAAGTCAGCAATAAAATTCCAATCAGGAAGGGCGTCAGGCAAGGAGACACGATCTCGCCAATGCTGTTCACCGCATGTTTGCAGGAGGTATTTCGAGGCCTGAATTGGGAACAGTTGGGAATACGAATAAATGGAGAATACCTAAATAATCTGAGATTTGCTGATGACATTGCCTTGCTGAGTCACTCAGGAGGTGAACTGCAAATCATGATCAACGAGTTAGACAGGCAGAGCAGATCGATGGGTCTAAAAATTAACATGCAGAAAACCAAGGTAATGTTCAACAGCCTAGCAAGGGAACAACAGTTCACAATTGGCAGCGAGAGCCTTGAAATTGTGCCGGAATACGTCTACTTAGGGCAGGTAGTGACAGCTGATCCGGATCATGAGAGGGAGATAACTAGAAGGATAAGAATGGGGTGGAGCGCATATGGCAAATTCTCGCAGATCATGAGTGGCAGTTTACCAATTTCCCTCAAGAGGAAAGTGTACAACAGCATAATCTTACCGGTACTCACCTACGGGGTAGAAACGTGGAGGCTAACGAAAAGAGTTCAGCTTAAGTTAAGGACAACGCAGCGAGCCATGGAAAGAAAAATGATAGGTGTAACATTAAGAGATCGGAAGCGGGCAGAGTGGGTGAGGGAACAAAACACGGGTTAATGACATCCTAGTCGAAATCAAGAGAAAGAAATGGGCTTGGGCAGGGCATGTAATGCGAAGGCAAGATAACCGCTGGTCTTTAAGGGTAACGGAGTGGGTTCCAAGAGAAAGTAAGCGTAGCAGGGGGCGGCAGAAGGTTAGATGGGCGGATGAGATTAAGAAGTTTGCAGGCAAAGGGTGGATGCAGCTGGCAAAGGATAGGGTTAATTGGAGAGACATGGGAGAGGCCTTTGCCCTGCAGTGGGTGTAGTAGGGCTGATGATGATGATGATGTACAGGTATGGGCGGAAGTTTGACGTAGCCCCGAAGATAGCAAGGTTCCTTCTGAGTTGTCGAATAGATAGCCTCGGCCTTGGAAAGGGAACGGCTAGCGTATGCGATGACTTTTTTCAGCCCGTCTCTTTTGTGAACGAGGACGGCACCTAGGCCCACGCTGCTTGCGTCAGTAAGAACTTCAGTATCGGAGTTTTCATCAAATTGCGCTAGGATCGGTGGGGACTGTAAACGACCCTGGAGTTCCTTGAAGGCTTCTGCTTGCAGTGCTTCTCATTTAAACGGCACGTCTGACTTCGTCAGTTGGGTCAGGGGCTCGGTGATACGCGAAAAGTTTTTCATAAATCGTCTGTAATATGCGCACAATCCGAGAAATCTGCGCGCTGCTTTCGTATCAGCCGACAATGAAAACTGTTCAATAGCAGCTGTTTTCTGCGGGTCTGGGCGTACTTCCTCCTTGCTAACGATGTGGACTAGAAACAGAAGCTCTTCTTAGGCAAAGTGGCGCTTCTCTGCTTTCATGTTTAGGCCAGGTGACGCGATGGCGTCTAGTAATGTTCGATTTTTTTTTTGAGGTGCTCATCAAAGTTCAAGGCGAAGAAAACGACGTCATCTAAATATAATAGACAAATTTGCCACTTCAGGCCTGCCAGAACTCTATCCATTACTCGCTGAAACGTCGCTGGTGCGGAACAGAGACCAAATGGTATCCCCTTGAACTCAAACAGCCCATCCGGACTGATGAATGCTGTCTTCTCGCGATCTCTTTCGTCGACCTCATTTTGCCAGTAGCCGGTCTTGAGGTCTATCGACGAGAAATATTTGGCTTTGCAGAGGCGGTCCAGTGTGTCGTCGATGCGGGGGAGGGGGTAGACGTCCTTCTTTGCTCTGTTGTTCAAGCAGCGGTAATCAACGCAGAATTGAAGTGCGCCGTCTTTCCTTCTCACTAGAGCAACCGTTGCCGCCCATGGGCTGTTTTAAGGCGGGATGACGTCGCCGCGAAGCATTTCTTCGAATTGGTCCCGGATGGCTTGTCGTTCTCGCGGTGGCACACGGTAGGGGCTTTGACGGAGATATCGGGCCAGTTGGTTCGTTTTAATGCGGTGTTTGGCAATTGGTGTTGGTCGGACCTTGGGCAATGTTGAAAAACACTCACTGTATCTGCGAAGCAGATTGTGGATCTGGTCTTGTCTGTTCCGGTGCAGCGCTGGGTTGATGTCGAAAGTGGGCGAGTTCTCTTGGCCAGGCGAATCTGCGGAGGGGTCGGAGATGGAGGAGACTCGTACGTCCGATATTTCATCGAAGAAAGCAATCGTCAATCCTCTTTTAATTTGCCGGTATTCTTCGCTGAAGTTAGTAAGCAGTACTTTGGCCTGGCTATTGCAGAAATGTGTGATGCCTCTTTCGATGCTGATTCCTCGGTCTAGAAGCAACTGCATGTTTCCCTCGATTACAGCTTCATCGTTAATGGCTTTCATGGAGCCTACGGTCACGATAATGCTTGAATGGGGTGGCACGCTCACTTGTTCCTCCATAACACTCAGAGCAACGTAACTTTCACGAGTATTCATAGAAGTGATGGCTTCGTCCGTCGAAAACGTGATCAGCTTGGACCGCAGGTCTACGATCGCCTGATGCTCACTAAAAAAATCCATACCCAAGATCACTTCGCGGGAGCATTGAGGTAGCACAACAAAGGTCGCAGAATAGGTATGTCCTTTGACAGTCACTCGCGTTGTGCATCGTCCTGATGGTGTAATGAGGTCGCCTCCTGCGGTGCGAATTTTTGGGCCGTCCCAAGCCGTTGTGACTTTTCTCAGCTGTGCAGCGAATGCTCCATTCATCGCTGAGTAATCGGCTCCAATGTCGACAAGAGCTTTAACTTTCCGACCGTCGATAGTCATTTCTAAATCGGAGGTCCTAGCTCTTGCAATGCATGCCGCTCTCGGCGTCGGGTCACAGCTTCGTCGCGTATGCGAGCCGCGGGTGGGGCGTGTGGTCGAAGCTTTTTCTGGCAGTTTGCGTCGTGGTACGGGTAGTGACGAAGAATATGGCCGGCCTCACCGCAATGGAAGCACAATGGCCGGTTGTCGGAAGTCCTCCAAGCGTCGCATTTCCTTGGGCTTGAGCGTCGATCGTAGGCTGGGCGCGCGGGCCCAGGGAGGTGGCGTTTGGGAACAAGTTGTTCATGTCGGACAAGATCCAGGGGTTGTCGTTGGGGCTGATGAGTCCTTACTGCAGCGGCATAGGACATGGGCTGGGGTTCTGGGGCCGTCGGGGTGCGAAGTACCTGTTGCACTTCTTCCCATACCACATCCATCAGAGTCGCTGCTTGTGGCTGTGGGGAGGATGGCAGTAATCGGCGTAGCTTCTCTTTGACGATTTCGCGGATGACTTCTCACAAGCTGTCGCTGGTGGTGGCGGTCGTGACCGAGCGGATTGAAAAGGCAGATGAAGGGCGATTGTACTGCCGAGCTCGGACGACGAGGGTTTTCGCAATCGCGCAGGCGTCTTGCATAAATTCTCCGACTGTTTTTAGCAGCTGGTGGACGAGGCTGCCAAAGAGTTGTTCTTTTAATCCACGCATTAAAAACTGAACTTTCTTTTCCTCAGTCATCTCGGGGTCGGCGCGGCGAAATAGGCGCTTCATCTCCTTGAAGTAACCATGGACGGTCTCATTCAGAAGCTGGATCCTGGACTCGAGGAGTCGTTCAGCTCTTTCTTTCCTCACGACACTAGTGAATATCTTAAATTGTTCTCTATTGAATAGTTCCCATATCGTAATGGACGATTCGTAGTTTTCGTACCACGTGCGTGCGGAGCCATTCAATGAGAACAAAATACGTGGCCAATTTTTGCCGCATCATCCCACTTGTTGAATGACTCCACGCGGTCAAATTGCTCCAACCATTCTTCGGGGTCTTCGCTTAGGGATCCATTAAAAGTTGGCGGCACTCGTGGCTGCTTCAGTATGATTGGTGTCGACATCGGGGAGGTTGCGGTGCTGGTAGCAGCTTCTTTTCGCTCTCTGGTGCGGTCCGGCAGGGTCCCGAACTCAGGCTGCTCTCCCTGGAGACGTCGGCTGGATCGCTGAGCTGCTGGCTCGTCCTCGGGTGCGAAGCGCCGAGGGCTTGTGTCACGACTTGAAGGGGACGTCCGGAACATGAAAGGCTACCCAGCACCTCCACCAGACGTCACGTAGTGGTGACGGCAGTTGAAGGAGCGACGTAGACGGACAAAAGGTCTTCTAAAAGAAAACTGTTTATTGGGCTGACTTGCGCCCACAATGGACTCAATCACTCGGCGGCGTCGAAGCGACAAGCGTGCACGGCGGTCGTCGAACAGAATGCCCGCCGCTGTCGGCCGTGCTCAACTTAAAGCTGATAGCGAACTTTCGAGATAAAGCATACAAAGTTAATTGAGCATTCCGGAACGTAGAATCAGCTCTGCCTGGCGGCGATCAGTCGAGATAAATCTAGTCGCGTCTTGAGTCACAAACAAAGCGATAAACTGGTGTGGCGGCTGGTTTGAAGAACGAAGAAACACTGCAATAATTCGCGGAAATATTATACAATAATTTCGTGCACTCTAGAAAAGATACAGTACTTTCAGAGCTTTTTATGCAGATGTCTCAAAAACAAATTTTTACATTGGAAGCCTCGACTACTGATCCGGAGTTCCCGGGTTCGAACCCGACCGCGGAGGCTGCGTTTTTATGGAGGAAAAACGCTAAGGCGCCCGTGTGCTGTGCGATGTCAGTGCACGTTAAAGATCCCCAGGTGGTCGAAATTATTCCGGAGCCCTCCAATACGGTCCTATTTGTTCCTCTCTTCTTTCACTCCCTCCTTTATCCCTTCCCTTACGGGGCGGTTCAGGTGTCCAACGATATATGAGACAGATACTGCGCAATTTCCTTTCCACCAAAAACCAATTATTATTATTATTACATTGGAAGCCTAGTAGTACAAGGTACTTTTAATAAAATCGTAAGGCTCCCAGAGTGCTCATCAATCTTCACTGTCGAATATTACACCGTCGCTGTAGCCATTGAAGAAATACTAAACGAGAACTTCAGAAACGGTAATATTAACACAGACTCACTCTTGAAATGCAATCACCCCTCTACAAGGTGACATCATACACAACCTTGTAACAGCCACAGCTCAAGGACTAAATATAGAACTCTACTGGGTCCCGAGTCATGTCCGCATAAAGGGCAACGAAAGAGCAGACTTCTGCGCTCCTCAAGTTCGACACAAGCATATTAAAGAAGCAAAATTCCGTTTAAAGATTGTATTAAATTATTTCATAGCAAGATAAAAGATAAAGGGCAGTTCAGATGGAAAAACGAAGTCAATAACAAAATGCACGTTTTAAAACCAGTGTTAGGTGAATGGAAATCATGTTTGCACCATTAGCGATTCATTGAAGATGTAATATGTCGTCTTCGTGGAGGGCCTGCACACATGACAAACAAATTTCTATTATCAAAAGAAGACAAGCCTGTTTGTAGAAGATGTTGAGATGACTTAACAATAAGCCAAATTTTATACTCAAGCACAAAACTTGAAAAAGTAAGGAAAAAATACGTTACTGAGTTGTGTAAAAACACATTCCTTTACATACAATGTTCCTCTTTGGAGAAGGTGTAGTTGTTGACATATCTCGTGTGTTTAGCTTTTTAAGATTAGCAGGTTTTCTCAGCAAACTCTAAACTCTCACCCACTGATTCGCTTTATTTTTGATACACCTAGACCACCTTCTCATTCCTGAGAAGAAGGCAGATGTTTTGTTTTACTGCTTGGGAGGCTCAACATCCTTGCCCAGCCAAGGATGCCTGGTGAGGTTACCCGACCTTTTTAAAGATTTTAATATTAGCCATTCAAAACCTTGGTTTTTCTTTCAACATTAGGTGACAGAAAACAATGTTTTACGCCCTCTACATGACTGATGATTATTACGTGTAAAAATTCAAGCAGAGAACAATTTCCCATATCTTGAGGTTGGGCCATGATGGCCTGAGTCGCCTATGTGCCATATTATCCAAAACAACAACACAACTTTATTTCGATATATATCCTGTTGTATTATCTTTAATAATTACAGTACCAGATGCTACTTTACGTTATTTTCAGAATACGATGCTCTTACTTTAAATAGGCCAAAACCTGTCGAAGTGTGCACCTTGACAACAACGTGAGTCCTCGTTGCTGGTGCCATGACAGTGTCGCTTTTGCCGAAGCAGTTCTCCAATCTACGGCTATTCTTGAAGTATTCGGGTGCTTTACAATCGTCATGAACTCCCAGCCTGTTATAAACAACAACCGGCCACTACGTTGACTACTGAGACAATATCGGCGGAGTCAACCTTCTGGAAATTGCAGTTGCCCTAATTAAAAATAACAGTGCAAAGCAATGTTCCCAAGGGTTAAAACACTATAATAAGCTTTGTTTAAGATAAGCGTTCTGAGCTACCGTCAACGTTTTCATAAAATGAATTATTTTCGATGGATACGATCACTGATGGGACGCCAACGAAGCTTCTTTACACGCGGTTTCCATGATTTTCTTGTGCCTCAACACGAGTCTGGAAGTGTTTATGGCACCTTGAGATGCATTTTGCAGAACCAAATGTGTAAAAAGAAAAATTTTGTTTTCATGCATTTTTAGCGAGATTATGGCTTCAAATTTTTTGGAGTCTTTTCCTAGGGCTAGTCAAAACAAAAAGGAAATAAAGGCCCACAATATGCTCCAGTTAGTTTGTTTTCTGAAAAAGAAGACAGCCACTTCCATTTGAATTAATCCCACAAAATTAAATTATTAACAAAATTGTCTACCCATGGTAAGTCGCAAAAAAAGGCATTGGTGTATGGATTCCTTAGATTCGAGTTTTGTTCCTCAGCGCTTCAATGGCTGTGATGCATAAACAAGTTGGTCAAAACCTCTGTCACTTTTTCTACATACTGCAAATCACGAGCTTGAAAAAATAATGTGCAGGTTTTTGGCGTTCTACTAAGAATAAATGAAACGGTAGGTTGGTATTTTCTAAATTTTAATATTGCAAAAGCAGAACTTGCAATAACTACCACGGTTTGCAGGTATATTTGTATGGTTGTTAGAGGGTTCTGCCACCTTTTCTTGTTTTTGCGAAACATGCTGTTTAGTGCAAAAGGTGCCCTCTTGAGACACGGACACAATGTCTAAATGCTTTAAAGAGCCAGGTCGTGTTTGAAGCTGGTGCCAACATAAACACCGTGAGGCTGGATTTACTAACGTAGTGAAGATATGTATTGATATTACGCTTGAGTTTGGCCGATGCTTGAGTGATGTGGTTTACGGACAATTTAATACCAGGAAGAACAGATACAAAAATAAAGGCCTTTAAAAACCTCGTTACAGCTAGCCATGTGCTAGGCTTCCCAAATAAAAAGAGCAATGCGATAAGATGATATCTTTGGAAATTATTAAAAAACAGCGAAAATTTGACCGTTTATAAAGATTCAAGTTTGGGGGGAACACACTGCTTTCTATCCACCTCAAATATTTTCAACGCGCAATCAGAATAATGAGATAATTAGATGCCATCAGCCAACTCATGTCGCCTGCAGCTATAATCAAGGTGGCAGACATTTCTCTTTTCTAACTCAAATAAATTGCGATGTAAGCATTGGTGAATTAGAAATCGGTACAAAAAGCGAGACTTGTCAGGCCAAAATTTTAACACCATGGAGATCAACTGTCGAAGCGACCTGTGAACGTAGTCATTTATTTTATACAACTTATTAATAATAATACACAATGCATCATTTTAGATTATTATCTCTCGCACCCTTACGTGGTCCTTGGTAGGAATTACTTTAGCAGGCGGGTACACTTGAGGAAAATAGCGCTATGTTGGTATCATTTAGGACGTAAAAACGATAGCACTTTTGCTGCTTGCTCAGCAACTCTCGGCGTGCTTCTATCGTTTTTTCTGATGGTTGAAAAATTTTAAAAGAAGCACTGATTGCAGAGTGGTGCCACTACATCTTGGAGAAGCCTCCGGAGAGCAACCAGTAGCGCTGGTAGCATATAAGGCAGTATTGTCGCTGAGTGCGGCAACCACACAACAGATAGGAGGCATGATTGAAGAGGAGGTGCACGACCCTCAGAGTTTCTTTGTAACCTAAGTACGGCACTCTTCCTTCCGAAAACGAGCTCATACTTGCAAAGCACATTTTTTTATCATGATCATCATCATCATCATCATTTTATTTTATAAAGCCAATACATCAAAACTTCATTGGACCCATAGCCAGCTCGGCTAGTGAAATGTCCAAATACACGATATTCACTACAGAAATGTCACACATTCAAAATAGACGTACAAGAAGACGTGAGATGCTACAATAGCGGTTTCAAATATGATAAGGACATACATATTCTGAACAACAACAAAAACAACATTCGAACGATGAGGCAAGTAGATCGGTCTTACTTGCGATGCCGCCCAAGTATTCTTGTTCAACTACTGCGAATCAAAAGAAATCGGCTATTCATTTGATAGGAACGAGGCAAAACAGAAACAAGAATAAAACTGAAAAGGTTTGCCACGTGCACTCGCATTTTCCTTTATAGTTTTAGGCCAAACGCGATAAGTTTAACAGCAAAAGGCGAAAAATATTTGTTTTGTTTCGCTTAAGCTTGTATCTGCGTATCTATTCAGCGTTGTCCAAAGACTGCAGAAAAACTACTTGAAAACCATTTTTTAATAATTTCGATTGATAAAATGGATAACATGGTACGCAGTTTTATCACGAGTTTTTCCTGCATAAATTGCACTGCCGATGGTTGCAGTTTCAGATGTTTAGTCAATTTTTTTTGCTTCCTTGCCGCTGCCTTATTCGTCATTGCAGTTGCCTCGGTGTATGTAGTGAGTCAAATGTTTATGTAACAAAAGCAGCTGGACTCTGCGCTAGTGATCGTGATTAAAAACTTCCCTTGCGCGAACTATGAATTTTTCTGACAATTGCAACATTTATCATCCTTCCGGTGAAAACTGAAAGCAAATAGCTAAATGTTGAAACGAAGCAAAATGGCTTAATAGGTAGCACAGCGTAAGGTCGCTTATGAAGACTACACAAAATACAGAGCTGACGATGCGATCAGTTGTAAGGGAGTTCCAATTAAAGTATGAAAACACTATTCAAATGGCTAAACTCTCAGCAAGATTTTGCGGTGCTTGTCAGTTTGTGCCAATTATCGTGCGATGTTTGTAGGCTGGAGCGAAGAGAAATGAATCAGTAGCTTTAAATCAAACATTTCTGTGATGGGAGTCGAATTCGCAGCGGCGTGAACAGATGAGCTTCATTGAACAGTACACGAGAGCGCTAGGCTGTCGTCCAGTGTTAAACTACAACACAATCTTTGGGCGCGTATTGCACACCGCCGTCTTTAACGACTTCAATCAGCGGCGTGAAGGCACAGAAAGAGAATTCGGCGTTTTCATTGTCCTTATGGTTCATGAAAATCTGCTTCGCGCGACTATAGAAGGAACAAAATTTTCTGTCAATTTTTCACTTGCATCTACAATTCATAAAACTTCTATGTAGTGCGACCGACGTAGTTCTTTCTCCTAAACGGTTGACAGCTCGTGGTGATATTTATAGTGGAGGGCGAGCACCAAGGCCGACCGCGATTCACCGTGATGTGATGCTTTTGTACTGGGATGAATTGATCCCAAATTTCTGCAGTAATTGTCACGGGTGCATGCGTAACACTCCACATCACCGCCTGAGAAATGATGGGCGATTTATTTCTTTCGCACTGCCCCGTAAGCTGTAAGGCAGCCAAAAAAATTGTGCTGTTCGCCTCGCTTTTGTACCTGCGAGCGGTGGCGAGCGATCAAATAGTCCGCATACTGTTAATGCACCGCGTGCTTCTTTATTGACTCTCCCATCAAGCATCTCTCCCCAAAACATCTCGACGTTATTGAAATCAGTTCTTTTATAAATCTTCTCGTCAAGCCTTAGAATGAGACGAGGCGGTCCTGGCGTTCCCTTGCTTGGAAAGCAGGAGCGACAAACAGGATTTCATTCCCGTTACCTCAATCCTGGTAGTCAGCAGTCCCGCTTATTATCCCTTTGAATTCATCGTCGTAATGTCAGCCTTTGCTTATTTAATGAATTTTTTTACAGGTATCTTATGTACCCAGCCTAACTTGCCACGCCAGCCCGCACATCCCACCGCAGTTTTTCTTTTAACGTTTCCTGACCATGCGTCTATCCTTTTAGTTTTTTCCGCTTCATTTTTTCCCGGGCTCCTGCAGACTAGTACCACCTATCTAGCAACATCGCAGCTATCACGTGCTCACCAAACTTCACCAAAAATGTCACCGGTCATCTTTCCCGGAGTTAAATAGTTGCCCCTTATGCTTCACTTAAGTGACACCTCTCTCCTCCTGTTTAAGGTATTGAAATGAAGTTAACTCTAAAACATCATCGCCTATTTAACCTCCAATAAACTTCTATGCACCACAGTAGGATGTCGTCGGGGCTTAAGAAATGAAAACTATCCGAACAACCGCCATCCGACGATGATATTTCTATTTAGTTTTATATAGAGCAGCATAAGGTAGGACGATGCCAACATTCTTTGGTTGCTGCAAGCGTTCCGCTTCCTTCATATCACGTGAAAATAAATTTCTGAGAAATAGCAGCACGCAGAAACACCCAGGCTTTGACGAGTATTCGCATTCTTTGTTTCAGTGCCTTCCTCATACAGAGCAAATTTACACTTCTCAACATCTACAAAAATGCTACAGCAGCAATATTTAAGCACAGCAGGCATAAAACAATGCATATTCCTTTCACGCAGCAAGCAACATGTATACTCTTATGAGGAGCGAGATTGCATTTTTTCGAAAAAAGTCGAAACGTTGAGTGAGAAAAACACATGTATCAAAGGAACCGCCGGAAAGTCGAATGAACTAAAGGACGCGTTAAGTTCGCGCGCAAGGAATGTACGTGATGGCAGTTGTTGTGAACGTGAGCCACTGTGGGTCTTAGACAAAATTGAAGCAACGAAACGTTACGTTGGTAATCAGTCACTCGTGTTAATTGTTTTGGCAGCCACTCTGCGGCACTAAGCATGGGAGGCAATAAGTTACAAGGCTGTTGAGAATGACAAGTTGGCACTTACAGGAAGCTGCCACACAGGGCAGGGTTAATTGGAGATGAATGGGAGATACCTTTATCTTGCAGTGGGCGTAGTGAGGCCGATGGTGATGATTGTTTCAAATCTCCGGGGCTAAAGCTTTCGTCATAAATGGATTAGAAGAGTCAGGCACAAAAAAATTCATTATGCGCTGCCGATGCAATAGCTTTCAGAGGTGTGTCCCTTGGCCGAAAAAATAATAATAGGTTTTTTTGGGGGAAAAGGAAATGGCGCAGTATCTGACTCATATATCTTTGGACACCTGAACCGCGCCGTAAGAGAAGGGATCAAGGAGGGAGTGAAACAAGAAAGGTAGGGAGAGGTGCCGTAGTTGAGGGCTCCGGAATAATTTCGACATCCTGGGGATTCTTAACGTGCACTGATATTCGCACAGTACACGGGCGCCTTCGCGTTTTTCCTCCATAAAATTGCATCCGATGTTTGTATGCAGCCGAACCTGAAAACAATACAGATCCAAATTATAATATTGGCGTGACATACATTTTCCAAATCATTATAGCGCATCTCTTCGCATGCCGTACCGGGGATGCCCATGGCACGAGCCCTTTTCACCACGACATGGTCAATGTGGAGTCGCCAGGGGGGTTTCTCGTAATAAATGACATTAGATATTTTAGGGATTGAACCTACGGTATTGGTTGTAACTGGAAAGTGAGAGAGACCACTACTGGATTCTGTAGAGGGAAAACAAGGATGGCGCACTTGATAACAATTAACTTCAGGTGTAAGCTGCTGAGCCAGTGATCAAGTGTACTCAAATATATCTGCAACCGACCATAGAGGGAATGTATATCTGGCGCAGCCCCAAGAAACGCAATGTCGTACGCATAGACGTAAGTGCGTACATGGCGATGGTGAGGAATTCAGCTCAACAGAATATTAAAGAGCACAGGAGAAAGACCAGCTCGTAACGATACACCTCTGGTTTGTTTCTACCTCTATCAATGAACGTCATTACGGATGCAAAAAAAATCCCTGTTATAAAGAAATGCAGATATCCATGCAACTATATAATCTGGAAACTGAAGAGACTGTAGGCTATGTATTATGATGAAGTATTCTACACTATCATTAGCTTTGGCGACGTCTAGCGTAACCAAAGCCGTGACCTGGCGTTCACGACGAGCAAGGAGAATTCTGCTCTCAGGATCAGCATGTGCATTCCTTGTCGAACACCGTGGCCGGAATCCGAGTTGACACGGACTGAGTATGTTTTTGCTGCACACGAAGGCTGAAACCCGAATTAGTAACACCCTTTCTATTAATTTTACCACGTTTGATGTTACAGAAATCTGCCTAATATTATCCAATTATAGCATCCATCGTGATTTTTAAGTAAAAGGATCATCTTGGCCAGCTTCCACTTAGGAGGAATCGAAGCGTGTTTAATAGAGTAGTTTATGAGGTGTAATAAGGAGTCGGGAGACTCCTCATCGAGAATTTTGAGTATCCTTGTAGTGACACCATCAAGGCCAGGATCAGCATCTGGTAATCTCTGTACATCTTGGGAAACCTCCAATAGATTAACTTCTGAGGCCTTAATATTTGGCACCACTGATGAAAACAACATTCACCGCAAAGGCACTAGAGACGAAAACCGCTTTTGCAGGCCCTTAGCAAATAATTTAACCGCCTTAATATCTCCTTTAGGTGACATAACTAATTCATGTATATTACTAGAAGACGTGAGCAGTTTAATAGATCGTAGAATGCCTAATAGTGCACGTCGGTTACCCGACTGTGAAATATAATAGAAATGTTCTGAGTCCTGTTTTTCATCGCACCAGAAACTGTGCGTTTTAAGGTGGCTGCATATAAATTTAAAATCACTACAGTTATTTGGGCATTGGTTATGAAGAAGCTTCTTTCATGCTGTCTTCCTCCGCCTGTAATCTCTCGTAGAGTCCGCATTGCATCAAGTAGAAGAATGCCCTTTTGTTGGCCGCACCTGAAACTCCGACATTTTATGGCATTCTTCAATAGCCAGACATATGTTTAATGACTGTGGGCCTCAGCGATGTTAGACACTTAGGCATGGCCAGAGCGCAACGCCGTCTGAAATCTGTCATAATTTACATGTGGCCGCAAGCGAGAAGACGAGGAGTTACACGACATACGATATCAAAACGAATAGGTATATGTTCACTTGAGATGCCGCAATCAACAGACGACCAATCCGTTGGGCCAATGCCAGGACTAGTGAACGTGAGATTTAAAAGAGATTGAGTCTGTGCGCGAAGGTAAGTGGCCGATCCTGAATTTAAGCACATAAGGTTGCGATCAGAAACCCAGTCCCAAAGGAGCTTGCCTGATAGATTAGTCCTAAAGCCCCACGACACATGATGAGAATTGAAGTCGCCAGCCACGAGTACTGGGTTGCTACGGTTAGCGAGTAACAAGTCCAGAGGTCTAATATCCTGTACTCCAGAGGGGAAATAACCATTCCCTATGAAAAATGCAGAGCACCCAGGAAGTACAAAGTCTAATGCCGAAATTTCAAAGTCAGGAGATATTCGCTGAAAAGACACTTAGCCCTATGGCAAAATTATGAAGAGACTACAGTTGGTAAACCACCTTTTCTTGACTGTCGAGCTAGGCAAAATGAACGGTAATTTTTAAAACGAAAATGTTTGTCGGTTGAAAGCCAGGTTTTTTGCAGAATTATGAGATCCCGATTAAGCTGGGCAGGAATTCAGAGTAAAGCTCTGGAAGCTGAAAGAATAGAGCGACAGTTCCACTGCAGAACTTGCAACGACGCTATGGTTGCAGAAGCCAAGCAGCAGCAACTCCCTACCCAAAAATGGAATCCTTGGGATTGTTGAAAAGGTTTTTCTTCTTTGATTTGGGCGGCTATGTAGAGAAGACGACGAATGAGACATGGGGGACCCGCTGCGCATGAGATCCCACGCATCAGGCTCCATCATCTCGGTATCATAGAAAATGCCATAATCACTCGATGTACCCGAGGTATGTACCACGGAGAGGGCTGTAGTACATTCCAGGGCCTTCAGGAATTGCGGACCGGGTAAGAGTAGACGGAATTGCTGTCGAGAAGGGGGCCAAACCGGCCTGCACAGCATGTGTAAGTTGAGTCGCTAGAACGTTTGTAAGGCACTCCGATACACTTGCGACAATCCTTTCAACCATTTTGTAAATTGAAGCCTCCACGGCAGGCGCAATTGCCTGGCAATGCGTCGTGTCTAACATGACTCCTTGACGAGCGGTCACACCTGCATAACCGTGGGCACGTTTTTTAACCTCTGTAATAGCTTCACGGAGCGAACAGCGTTTTCTGTCAATTATCTCTTGACTTTAGATTTCCTGCGCTCGGGAGAGACAATTCGAGTAGTTTGCAGAATTGGCCCCACCACAAAGGCAACACTTCGCGTTCTGCTCAGTGCAGGTGTTCGTTGCAGGACCATCCCCACATTTACAGCACCGCAAGTTGGATTTGCAACCGCCGGCGCTAGGGCCATAGCGCCAGCAGCTGTTGAACGGCAGATGCCTAGATGACAAAGGGTCCACCCGAAAAATTAGGGGCCATGCTTTGATTTCCGAGCGGCAAGAAGCGCCGGCATATGTGACAATCACAGATTCTGTAGGCACCCTCATTTTGCTTGCATCCCGGCTACAGCGGTGCACAGCAACAATACCTGCAGCAGAGCGAAACTCGAGTTTCTGCTGGAGACAGGGGAGAGTCCACGCCTCGAACGATACCTTTCGTGCAAGCCAGATGTGAAGGGATAAAGGAACTTACCCGAAGCGAGGCAAAGGATGAGTCCTTTAGTAAACCTTTGACACAGTCGAGGTCGGGCAATCTACGCAGAATCCTGCCGCGTCCAAACTGGCGTACCTCTGAGATTGACTCATAATGATAAGTGGCTGACTGGAAAGCAGCCCGAACAGCACCAGTGTTGGTCATCGTGATTGGAACGCCATCCTGAGGCACCAGCGCAGCAGGGATACTGCCGCCGCCGCTGCGCAAAAAAGCTTCCAATGGCAGGAGATCACGGGATAGAGAAGCCGACCAGGGGGAGCTCTCCTGGCCGGGAGACTGGGCAGATATAGCCCAGGCTTACTGCCTTACCGCGTGCTTAAAGCCCACAAAACGACAAGCCACGCGAAATTTAGCCCATCGTTCCCAGCAGAGCAGAGCAGCAGAACTACGAACCCGCATCGTGGAAGAGTGCGAGGCGAGCACGCGACGTCACGCTTGCGCGCCGCGGTCCACTGCCACTCTGTCACTGTCGCGCTGTTCGTGTTGTTTTTGTTGTGGTTGTCCTCATACTATGGCACATGCCCACAAAGGGGGATTCGCCAAGAATTGGGGGGCACAGAGAGTTTTCAGATAAATAATTCCGGGGCGAAATTAAAATGAATGGTAAGGATGGAAGAAGTAAACAAAAAGGAACAGCGAAATGAAACGGGAAATGCAAAACGCACGCAGGGGATCGCGACTGATGTTTTTAGCCGAGTAGTTAAATGGTAATGATAATTGTAAGAATAAAAATATTTTGAAAAATTAAAAACAAAGTTAACAAGGTAGCCTTCTTCATTCCATTAAAATTATTGCACGGAAGTAAAAACAGACTTATGGCTGTACTCAAGTATGGTGGCTCAAAACAATATGACTGGGCTGCTCAAATAAAGGCCAAGCGGTTGTAGTGGTTTCTCTAAAAACCGTCTTCGCATCATGCTGTACCGGCGACAAAACAAAAAAAATTGGTCTATGGTTTGTGCTCACCACAAAATACGCAGATGGGATTAAGCGCCAACCCAGACCAGTGCAAATAAAAATTTAGGGGTGGGATCCGGTAGCGGAGCCTTGATAGAAATACCTCAACCTGCCGTGAATTGCATGATTGCCTGCTCCACGAATACCTCAGGGGCAGGTGATCATCAGATCTTAAAAGAGATCCAGTTGTCACTCTGAACAAACTTCTGTCACCGGAACCTCGCTGCTGTAATGTACGCTGTCGCCGGAACGATAGGTAGCACGGGCCTATTGAGGAACGCCTTTGCCAGGGAGTCCAAAAACTCATTGGCTATCACACAGCTATGACCAGGCAGCCATATCATGTGAACAAGGCGCAAATGCGGAGGGAGTATTGAATGGAAGGTGTTTAGGATTAGCGAATCTACAGCCGAAGCAAGGGACGAACACAAAGAAAGAGAGTCTGTCATTACAGCCACTGAAGAGAAAGCTGGCTCTAGTTTGCGAAGAACAAGCACCACCGCCAGAAACTCCGCTTGTAAAATTGGGGTGTAGTCGGGAAGCCGCACAGAAAAAGGCTAATCTAGAAGCGGGCAATATATTCACGCCCCTGCCTTTTCATCACATTGGGAGGTGTCAGTAGCTATCGTTAAGCTAATAGGTAGGCTTTGTAAATGATCTTCTAATAAAGCATTAAAACGCGGGCTGGTAAATGCTTAGCGTTTTTCGGGAAAATGTCACCACAGGCAATTTCTGCAGATTACTCACTGTTTTTGGTCGTAAGGATGTTATGCAAAATAACATTTAAAGGTTCAAGCAAATTTTGCACAATAACTACCTACGGGGTACGAAATCTAGGTCAGTGAACTCCAAAAAAGGAAGTCGGCTGGCAACAAAGAACAGACAAGGAGCTGTGTAAATCTGATTCGTATAACGTTAGGTACGTCTGAAGAGTTAGGAATTGAAATCTAGATGATAAAGAGGAATAGGGCTTCAAGATAAAGCACCTTATTGGCCACACATTTGGGGGGGGAGACAAGGCTCAACCAAAGCGCTTCCCGCTCCAAACGAATGAGCGGGCGAATTTTATAAGTAGCTTTACCAGAAAACAGCACAGATCCAAATTATAAAATTGGTAGGACATAAAAACATATATCAACAAAAGTGCATCTATCTGCATTTCAGACAGGGGATTATTAATCTACACAACATGCTCACAGCCCGAGCCCCTTTCGCTGCGACATGGTCATTGTGAGAGCGCCATGTGAGGCTGTAATCATAAATGACAAAAAGATATTTTAATGACAACTTGAGGAATATTCAATCGCTGGTAACTGAGAGACAGATGAAGAGGATTTTTCATTTGAAAAACAAGTACAGCGCACTTGTTTACATTTAAGGTGAGACATAAGTCACACAACAAACTTTCAAGCAAATTCAGGTACGATTGCAGGCGCACATAGTGAGATTGAATGTCAGCGGCAGCAGTGAAAAATGCAATGTCTTCCGCATAGACGTACGTGCGGATGTTTTGATGGCTGGTAATAGAGCTCATTAGATTAATAAAGAGCACAGGCGAAAAGACTGCCCCTTGTGGAACACCTCTGGATTGTGTATATCTTCCATAATTCACAACATTTAGTATACAAAATAACTGTCTGTTTTCAAGGAACGCAGATATCCACGCAAGTAAGTAATTTGAAAACTGCAGAGTATATAATCTTGCAATATTATGTAGTGTTCTACGTTGTCATAAGCTTTGTCTACATCTAATGTCAACAACGCAGCATGCATTCTTGGTGCCGTGCAAGGAGATTGCGCCTCTCAAGATCGGTGTCAGCATTCCATAAGAAACATTTTTGACGGAAACCAATTTGACAGGGACTAACGTTATTATTACGGTTCAAAACTCCGAAACACGTAGGAGTATGACCCTTTTAATTACCTTGACCACGTCTGATGTCAATGAAATGGGTCTAATATTATCCAGAGAATAGCCACCACCATTGTTTTAGGTAATGGGATCAGATTTGCGATTTTACACTCAGGAGGAATCTATGCATGTTTGATTGAAAAATTAACCAGCTGCAATAATGATGTAGGGGACACCTCAGAGAGGATCCTAAACATTTTTGATGTAACCCGCTCAGAGCCAGGAGCAGCAATTGGCAACCTCAGCACTATCAGGGAAAGCTCGGGGACGGTGATAGGGGGACGTGCTGAAACTGGTCCGCTGACGCCACAAAAGCGGAGCGCAAAGAAAGAACAGAGGCGAAACGCTGCACTAATCATTTGGCGATTGTCTTAACTGTTTTTATTGCTTTTTGGGGTCAGAACACATCAGGGTAATTTTTCTGAAACCAGAATCTTTTTCCGCTATCTTAAAAAGCCGAAAAGTGCGCGACGATTTCTTGATTTCGATAGGAAATCAAAATGTTCGGAATCAATTTTCTTTCACTTGTGAGACTGCGCGTTTAAAAGTAGCCGCAATGAACTTATAATCATGCCATTTTTTTGGCCACTGATTGTGTACGAGCTTCTTCCATGCAGCCTTTCTTTGCCTGTAATACCGCGAGCAATCCGCATTCCACCATATAGCTGAAGTGATTCCTCTTGATGTACGTACCGAAAATTCAGATTTCTTTCGGCATTCCTCAATAGCCAAGCATATGCCTTTTGCTGTATGTTCTTCAGCAGAATTAACCGCTAAAGCAAGAGTGGAGCGCAAAGAGGACTGAAACAGGTCATACTTTATATATGACCTCAGCTGAGACCACACCGGAGTTAAGTGGCAATTAACATCATAAGCGGTAGGTATGTGATCCTTAGACGTTTCACAATCCACAGTCGACCAATCGAGTACAGGAACACTAGGGCTGGTGAAAGTTAAATCTAACACAGATCGATTTTGTGCGCGGAGAAATGTAACCGAACCTGAATTCATACACAAAATGTTGTTATCAGTAACCCAATCCCAAAGGCGCTTACCACAGAAATCAGCCTCAAAGCTCCACGAGAAATGATGAGAATTAAAGTCGCCGTCCAAGAGAACTCACTTCTGACAATTAAGGAGCAGGAGATCTAGCAGCCTGGTATCCTGCACACCGTAAGGAAAATAAACATATACTAATGAAAACGGATAGCACCCTGGAATTTCAAAGTCTAATGCCAATAACTCACAGTCTATAGTAGATGACTGAAAATTAATCTTAGCACTGTGACAAAATTTAGATGAAACTAGTATAAGTAAGCCTCCTCTTCTTGACTGACGACCTTGTCGAAAGGAAGAATAATTTTGCAAATGGAAGTGTCTTTCAGATGGAAGACAAGTTTCTTGTAAAATAATTATGCCTGAATTATGTTGAGATATAAGGTACAGTAGGTCTATTGAAGCTGAAAGACGTGACCGACAGTTCCACTGGAGAACTCTTAGCACACTCTATGGTTGAGAAATCCGGGTAGCAGCAACTGCCTGCCCTAAAATATTTTCTTTCAGCTTAGAGCAATTCTGTTGCTTCTTTGATTTCGGCTGAGGATGTGAAGAAGATGATGAACATGGGTATCCGCTGCGTTTGAGGATTCGCGTATCCGAATCCATCATCTTTGCATCATGAATATTTTCAGCATTATCTGAATTAGTGGACCGAGGAAGTAGAGAAACAGCAGTAACTTGTTCTTTGGGCTCAGACTGCTCAGGCAAGGAATGTTGGGTCATTAACGAAGGCATGGCTGATATAGCAGAAGTCATTCCAATTTGCATGGCCTGAGCAGTATGCGCTGCCAGAGCATTAGATATGCATTCTGTGGCAGTGGACACTATCCGGTCAACCATCTTAGCCATAGAGACTTCCACAGTAGTCACTATTGCCTGAGAAATAGACGAATCTAGTGTCACTTCTGAACGGGCTGACACACCTGCATAGCCTTCAGCTCTCTCTTTAATTGCTGATATTGCCTCGCAACGCGAACAGCGTTTACTGTCGGTTATGTCTTGGATTTGCAATTCATGATACCGAGAAGGACAATCCATTGAATTTGCAGCGTGAGATCCACCACAAAGGCAACACTTCTCGTTTTGGTCAGAGCATAAATTTGCTGGATGGTCATTGCCACATTTGCAACAGCGCAAGGTGGACTTGCAGCCATTAGCACTATGGCCATATCGCCAGCAATTGCTGCACGTCAGTGGCTTACACGGAAGGGGATCTACACAGGAAGATTGTGGGTCACGCTTTTATTTATGAGGGGCAGGCAGTACCCGCAAAAGAGGCACTAACCGTTTCCGTTGGCGCCCACTCATTGTTCACCTCTCGGCTACAGCGATACACAGTAACATCACCCGCTGCACAGAGAAGGCCGAGGGTCTCAACTCGAGACAAACAAGAGTTCACACCGCGAACCAACCCTTTTGTACAGGACAGATAAGACGGAATGAAGCTGTTTACCGAACGAGACACAAAAGATGAGCAGTTTAGAAGATCCTTTACGCACGAGAGGCCTGGTGAACAGCACAAAATCCCGCCACGTCCAAACTGCCTTGCTTCAGTAATTGCCTCATAAAGGGAAGTGGCCGCCTCGAGAGATGCTCGAAAAGGCTCTGAATTGTTATTTTTGATGGAACCACCACCCTTTGGCACCAGCGCCACAGGAATGCTGCGGACGCCGGAGCGTTGAAAAGCTTCCAGAAGCATCTCATGAGGTGGTAGTGAAGCCGACCATGGAGACCTCCCCTGGCCGGGAGACTGCGTAGACATTACCTGAGATTTAGAAACTCACCGAGTGCGTTATCCACACAAAAAAGGTGCAAAGGCACAGGGGGAAACTAAAACAGGACCAGGCGCCCAATTCTTCTTCTTCTCCTTACAAACCATGACACCTACCCACGCAGAGGATTTGGCCAAGGTTCAGTACATAATCCCAATGAGGTATCTGAATGGGGAAAATAGGCGTGAGGAGACTCAATCAAGATAAAATTTGAAAATGTGAAATGCATTAAAGAAATATGAATTACCAGGAATAGAATCGAGCATTTTAGGCCATGCGACAAATTTTTGTGTACAGCTAACAAGGTGATCGATAATATGCACTTATGTAATCATGAAGGTAGCCGCAAAGACTGCTTAACAGGAATCCCTTTACGCTCGCACCGAACAAAAGAAGAACTGGAAGAGACAGATGGAGTCCTATCCTCTAAAGAGGGACCTCAAAATACTGTTTTCTCCGAACTGCGAACCGCAGGCAAGAGAGGAGAAATTGATCTACTGATTCACCTTGTCCAAATGAGATACAAATGTTTGTCGCAGCGAACCCACATCTGCATAAGTACAAATTTAAGTGAGGGATTCTGCATCGCAGAAGCATCATTGACACCTCACAAAGGCTTGATTTGCACCACCGGATATTCCAGGAGTAATTTAAGTGGTGAAATTCCAGGCTAATGAGCTATGGATTACACAAGTTGGCTGAAATATGTTGGAAGCGCTGGAAACATGAAGTTTCTAACAGAATGAGGTGAGCGATGGGAAAGATTACTGGAGCGCTGATATCTGACCTTGCCAATAAATCAGCGACCTTGTTAAAATAGACGCCCGAATGCCCAGGCACCCAGACAAAGCGGATCTCACGCACACTGCGCTGAACAAAAAACCTAAGCGAACGATTCAATAAAGATTTTCCCGAATTTTGGAGAGAGACTAGAACTGAAAGGCAGTCTGCAATAATAAGAACCCGTGCTACATGCCTAGGAAGTTTGAGAAGAGCCAAGTCAATGGCCAGAAACTCTGCGAAGAATATAGGAGTATAATCTGGGATACGAACGGAATAGCTCCAAGCCAGCTCCTGCGAATATATCCCAATCGCCGCCTTCTCACAGCTGCCAAGGCATCAGTATAGATAACAGAATGAAGAGAAAAACTCTCTAGGTGTTCAGAAAGGAGATCATTTAAGATATTTGCGGGCATATGTCTCGCATGGGACGGGAAAATATGGTCGTACTAGAAGACGGGGTCAGCGTGCGTATCTGCAACTTATTGCAAGGAGATCAGATCAACCTGAGGCGGGACTAACAGATTCTGCGTGAACCTAACTGGCGGAAACTGATAGCCTGGCCAATGATTAGCGAGAAACAGGTGTGGTTAGGATATAAAAATGGGACTACTAACGCCAGGGACCGGGTCAAAGGACCTGTGGAAACTACGCACTGTTAGAAGTCGGAAGCGGGAATAGAGATCGGGGATACGGGCTTCCAGATGAAGGACAGCGTTTGAAGCTGATTTTTGGAGTCCGAGGCATAGCCGTAGGGCACGCTTTTCCAGTAAACCTAATGGCTGAAGCTTGAAGTTTGCGCTACCAGAGAACAAGACGCAACCAAATTCCAGAATCGGTCTCATGTAAGGCTTACAGAGCAACAGTAAGGTGTCACGACGCATTACAATCTTTTTATTGCTAACTCGTGTCAACCTGCCCAAAACACGTTATACTTTGGCAACATTATTCTTAATATGGTGTCGCCAGTCCAAACTTTGAACATAAGTAACGCCTAGGTATTTAACCGACTCCACCTGCGGAATTGGAGTGCAGCGGTAGACTAGTGAGTACAAAGGAGCGTCGGGTGGAAATACCAGCACGCCACATATGATGACTTTAAGTGATACATTTTTTGGTTCAACCAGACTTCAATAGCATTCAGGTATGCCTGGAAGCACTCGTAGAGTGCATGAACATCTTTTGCTGATGGGAAAAAGCTATATCATCTGCGTATACATAAACTGTAATGTTTGGATGAATGGGTATGTCCCGAACTAATATGTTGAAAAGCAGCGGAGACAAAACTGATGCTTGCGGCATACCTCTTGATTGAACATAAATATTAGAACAGAAAGATCCGTCTATACACAAGACAAAACTGTCTTTTAAAGATTCACAAATCCAAGCATAGATGTAGTGCGGTGGATGTAGCTCAGCAAGGTTGTTAATAAGGACCGTGTGCTCAATGCCGTGATAGGCCTTAGCAACATCCGTAGTCACCAAGGCCGCAACTTCTCTCTTGCGCATTGAGTCGTATGCGGCTCTCAAGATTAACATGCGCGGACCATATAGAATAACCGCGACAAAAGCCAATCAATGCGGAGCTGAGGCCGTTAACGTGATGAACATGCTCTGTGAGGCAACTGTGTACTACTCTTTCTATTAGCTTTACTAAATTTGAAGTTAAAGCAATCGGCCGAATATTGTATAAATGAAATCCATTCTTTGCATGTTTCAAAAGTAAAATTATTTTGGCAATTTTCCAACTGTAAGGAATCCAAGAGTTTTCCAATGACGCATTTACAATATCCAGAAGGTGAGATGGAAAGTCTTGCACTAAAATCTTTAACATGCCCAAAGTAGCCACATCAGATACCAGGGCAGCATACACCATCAAGGAAACAATTGATTGGAGTTCCGACACGTCCACCTCAGAATAGTCCGAGCTGGGGGTGAGAGTGTGGTGGTGGTGGTAGTGGTTTTATTAAAAAAATAATAGTAAAAAGGAAGGAAAAGATTTTTGCTAGCCCCGGCATCTGCCATCGATACTGAAGCACCTGAGCTGGGGCAGCGGAAATAAAGGACAGCAGGCAGAATGGAGAAATGAAATGAAAGAGGTGAGGGGACAGGAATAGAGGACAGGGGGAGAAGTGTGCAAGGTTCTGTTTTCTGCACTTGGAAACGTAAAGCCAGCCCATGAGCGATACATTCAAGGTGGTGTTTGGCTTCCTGCGGAAACAATACCATTGACTTTAGGCGGTTGGAGGCCGGAGTGTTATTCTGCGCCGCGAATCTCTCTCTCTCTCTCTCTCTCTATATATATATATATATATATATATATATATATATATATATATATATATATATAGACAAAGTTAAGGAACTGAGGGGCTCGCTGGACAAACTTACGAAGGAAGCCAGCAGTCACCGAAACCAAGGTGCATAAGGGAATGTTTAATTTTTTTCTTTAATTTGTAGGGCTGACCAGTGGGATAACAATACTTCCATTAATCTATCGCTTGAACAAACTTACTTTGAAAACAGCAGAAAAAACAACCATGCCGACGGTGGGATCCGAACCCACGACCACCAAATATCGCATCCGGTGCTCTACCAACTGAGCTACGGCAACGGCTGTCCAATCTGCTGCTCTCGTGGGTGTTTATGTTTATTGAGTGTAAGCGAACCTTGAGAGTGTTCACCAGCGCCAGCCTAGTCCATAGCGGCGGACGTAGCATGTCCTGTATTGCCGCGAGTGTGACGTGGAACGTCATCTAACGGCGACGGCGGAAACTGTGCGAGAGCCCTCTTACGCTACCCATGGCATCAAGACTACCAGAACCGAGACCCCCGTTAAGCTGTTAGCAGACAAGGCAAACGAAGTGAGGGGCTCGTTTGACAAACATATTAAGAAAGCGAACAGTCACCGAAATCAAGGTGCATAGGGTAATGCTTCTTTTTTTTATATCTAGTGCCAATCAATTAGTTTTTTAAAAGAAAATTACTTATAAAGCAGCAGAAAAATCAACCATGCCGCTGGTTGGATCCGGACCCACGACCTCCGAATATCGCGTCCGGTGCTCTTACCAACTAAGCTACGGCGACAGCTGTCCAATCTGCTGCTTTCGTGGGTATTTATTTATGTTTTGCGTGTAAGCGAACCTTGACAGTGTTCCCCAGCGCCACCCTCGTCCATAGCGGTGGACGTAGCACGTCCTGTAATACCGCAAGTGTGACGTAGAACGTCATCTAACGGCGAGGACGGAAACTGTGCGAGAGCCCTCTTATGCTACCCATGGCATCAAGACTGCCAGAACCGAAACCCGCGTTAAACTATTAGCAGACAAGGCAAATGAAGTGAGGGTCTCGTTTGACAAACATATTAAGGAAGCCAAAAGTCACCGAAATCAAGGTGCATAGGGGAATGCTTCTTTTTTATTTCTAGGGCCAATCAGTTTTTTTGGCACTAGATATAAAAAAGAAGCAATCCCGTATGCACCTTGATTTCGGTGACGGTTGGCTTCCTTTATATATATATAAATATATATATATATATATATATATATATATATATATATATATATATATATATATATATATATATATATATATATATATATATATATATATATATATAAACCTCCTTTGCTTTTTTAACAGTTCTTTTGAAAGATGCAGATTTGAACTTATAATATATCCAATTAGTTAGCTGGCTCTGGTTAAAGGAAGGCTTTTGTATGCCGCTTTTCAAAGGCGATAAGCTTTCTCACTCCTCCGTCCGCCGAGGAGACGGCTGTCTGGCAGGGGCAGTAGCGCACTCAGAGAATGCAGAGCTCTCAGCAGCATCTTGGAGAAAGGAAATTACCCGCTGAGCTCTTTCTGTTCGACCAGAGCTAACTATAGAGTTTGGTTGCACCACCTTATCTGATAGGAGAGCATATAATAGTAAACGTTATTTGAAAGTGGCCACTAGATGTACCTGAGTCTACTGTTGACCACGCAGATACGCCAACCCCACGAGATCCTAATGTTAAATCTGTGACTGAACGAGAAACTCTACGCATAAAGGTTAATGGTCCGGAATTGCCGCAGCGCATTGCATTCATAGACATCCATGACCAGAGAACCTGACCGCAGGAGTGACTATCCCAGACACTGTGGTGTGAATTAAAATTCCCTGCGATGAATGTGCTGTTTGCTCCGCTCAGTAAGGTATCCAAACAGTCTGTCCTGTGAACACATACAGGAACTCAACTTCTATCTGCTGCGTGCGGTGGCATTGGCCGACCATCATCGGTTTCTACGTAGCACAAATCCGTGCTTTCACTGTGATTTGAATGCAATAGACATTCTCTTTAGTTTCCAAAATTGCAGAGTTCGTCCTGGCCGACTCCAAAATTTGACCTTGGCCGATTTGCCTTGCCCAATGATGAACCATAACTGAGCGTGCCCTGCACTGTGGTGACCTCTTAAATTGGCCTGGGTCATTGTTAATATGCTTTCGCTCGACCGTTTGTTATAAACAAGGTTAAACACTGCCTAACTCTTCTTGGAAGCGGCAGACGGCGACGGTTGCAAGTTTGCCCAGTCGAGGATTGTATGCTAAAAATCCATAATATATGGGCGCAGCTTTGATCTCAGCTCGCACATCTGGTGAGTCCCGTGCTACCATTGTACCACGTCTACATTCCAAAGTTTTCCTCTAGCACGGAGCTATTACCTGCCAGATGTAGTTTGTTCTGCATGCCTTTAACCTCTACGTAGGTTCAATTTTTTTGTGTGTGCGTTGTGATTCTATGAAAAAAACAGCAAGCATGGCGTGTTATGGTTTACACGAATAATTTTATTACGGATGTCTCTTCCACTCACTTTAATCCTTGAATTAGAACACAGTCATAGTCTTCTTAAGCACTTTAGGAAAGTTGAGAAGTGTATTTCGGGCACTAGAGCATTTTCCGTGCATGCAAACCTGTGAAAAAGTGAATGACTATAAATAAAAATGAAAATCTTCAAAAGCATAACCTTTTACGCCCAACACAAAACCCTCATGATGTCTTACTGACACTAAAAAAGCGAAAATGTAGTGGGATAAGGTGTTTGCTTAGAACAGTCTGGAAGTTCATCCCCTGTCCCAGCAACACGATTGTGCAACCAGCACAGCCATTTAAGGTATCATGACTCCCTTCACATTTTTTATTTAGCTATAAACATTTCGTCAGCCAGGAATAAGATAAAATTTCGAGCAGTATCGAAGAAGTTTTCTGCACTTGACATGGCATTATGTTCAAATTGCCTCGGTGTGGGTACATTTCAGTGTGAAATAAACCGAATGGGCACAAAGATATGAAATTTTGATCGACAGCCATGAACAGTGTACCAGCTACAAAATTTGGCACCAGTGTGGACTGGCGTGGCCTACCGCTTTCCTTTCAAAGGGACAAGTTTAAGTGGTGGCAGTTGTACAATATATCTCGTACTTGATATAACAGGTTAGATATTCAGGCGATATTTCTCACTTTACAAGTAACAGAGGGTTTACATCTCGTTCATGCTTCCACTCTACTCGTGACCGGTGCTCGCTACAGTGGACCCAAACCTTCCTGTTTAACACTTCCCGTACCCAGAGCATTTCACATCGGCTACCGAACACCACACGACTGGCCATTAAAATTAGGCCAATAATTGTGCCGACATTTTTTTTTACATATTCACCTCTCGCACTCTTGTACCTGTCATCTTGGAACGAAACAATTCGCTTACAGACGTCGCCGCAATATTGAATCAGGCATCACTCCTGACGGCTTTCGGCACATCAGAATGTTAAGCTGCCTTGGATTTGTCGTTTTCAATTTTTCGCAGTGTTCGTGAGTGTTATTCTTTCGTTCATTCTTTTTCTTTATTTTCTGTTTTATTTACAGGGGTGTATTCTCGACTGCATTGATTCCTGTGCTCAGTGATAAGTGGAGATCGCTCATTGTTTAGGACTTCATAAAATTGTTTATGACCGTCTTGCCAAATTTCTATCACATCATATGCTTTATAAAGCTTCGTTTATTCTGTTCCTGTACTTTTTCTTTAAAAAATTACTGTCTGTAAACAATGTGAATTGGAACATTTAAAGCGCTTCTAATATTCTCGTCTGACAGATTTCCTCCTTCCCCAATTAATTACCGAATTTTCCTAGTGTAATTAAATAAATGAATATTTAACGCTATTCCAATGACACCGATGAACTTTTTTACGTAAACACTATAACTTTGGTAGGTCACAAAGTAAACTTTGAGTTTCGAAGCATGTGTAACTCTGCTAAGAATCTGTCATTTTTTGTGAGAGACTGAAGAGCGCTGCCAATGTTTTTCTTTGGTTAGCATCGCGAAAACCTTATAATCAAAATATCTTACAAAACATCAGAATTTTGGCGCTTGTAAGCCCTTTCCGATTGTTTGCTTGAGTTGCAGTAGTAGAAAAGAGACTTAAGATGGTGTCATATAGCCTCAATTTGGTTTGTACGATGAATACCACAAGAAAAGAGCCCAAAACTGCAACTTCTCTTCGCCTTCTACCAATTAGCGCTGTGCAATATTCCCAATCAGGACAGGTAATTAGCGTAATATTGCGAATCAATGGTTTTACTTTTGTCCTTTGCTGGACCTGCCTGTGCCAAGGCGTTTCCGATCTTGAGCCTATTACCTGTGCTGCTTGGTTTGTTTCTCGCAGGTAAGGTTTAATACGGACTTTCGCAGTACAAAATATGGCGGCTATTTTTGGTCTCAGAATATGCCCAAGATTTCGTGCCACCCTTTTTACAGATACTGAGGTCTGCCACAAAAAAAAAGACCTGCTGCCTGCATGGCACTGCGCATTAAAGCCAACGGGAGCCATGCGTTGAAGCCAACAGGTAATGAGAGGAAGCAGTTTTGTCAGGTTCTTTTTACCCACAGTGCCAATAAAATTTGAACCGTAACGAATAAATATGTTTGATGGTATAGATGAGAAAAGAGCCTTGAAATAAAATAAATGTGATGACATAAGAATGTCCCTGAGTGCAGAGCCGCGTCGTCGAGTGTAAACCCAAGTTCCAAGAACTCTTTTGAGATCTCCGTTTGCATATTTACTTGTAATTCAAGCTCGTTGCCTTGGCTGCCCAAAATATATAAAAAAGGTATATTACTGCTATCGTGTGCTTGTTGCTGGTCTATGAACTCCTTTGAACATTGCAGCATCGTTTCATGTTTTGACACATCAAACTGCTTAAACAATAATAAGGTGCAAATCCATTTTTTGCTGAAAACTTGAGCTACTTTGGTTCGAAATGTTTGTGCACACGCAATGTCCAATAGCCTACAATGTCTTCCATTATACCTGCATTTTTTTTACGTTTCGCTGTCATCTTCGCTTGTTTTCCTTCTTTTATATTTTTCTACATGTTGCAAGTCCACAAATACCCTTTTATTGCTTATCACTGAGAATATCAAGAGTTCTAGTAAATGTGCTTGTGCCTACCTACACATTTAAAGGAAAGTATTTGGGGAAGTATGTGTTTTATACACCTCCAAAAACTATCTTTTCGTTATAAACAGCAACCTGCTTAACTCGATTGAGGCGTTTTTAAATTAAACTATTTCAAGTATCATATTCTTTGCAGAATTACGGTCTCCACCTTTGATACACATTTCAAAATTTCTGGGATGTTTGGCTCTTTTGTTTGAATGCCTAACGTCGTGATTATTTAAAAGCTTTCTGAAAAATAACTTTTAAATAGCCAAACTACGTATTACTCCTTCTTTTCGAAATGCGAACAATCAAACCCCAAACTGATTTTTGTTTGTTTTCATGGCATCTATCTTAATGTGCCTAATGTAATTTTTTCAGTAAAAAATAATTAATAGCTTCAAAAAGTTCCCAGGAAAAAATAGTCGCACTAGGGAAGGAATTGCATAGTGCTCTGTGGAAAGTTCTCTTTAAGCTATTGCTTGAGTTCTCATTGTTTTGATTCACTTACCTTTACATCCCCTGAGCTGCTCTCTCCACACTTTGTGTAATCTGGTGCCTTCTGGTATCGGTAATGAATATAGTGACTCCCTTCCCACGAGCATACAACGTAGCATTTTTCGATGTTAATTTGCTCATTTAGCTTCTGAAATTAAAATTAAACGAAAACAAGTCATAATTGTTGGCATTTGAACGGTCGCCTTTGTGCATGCCACCTTTTCCATTGAAGTCACAAGTCCCTGAGAGTAAATAAGGGTTTGTTACGTTGGCTTAATTATCAACAGCCCTACCTTCGATCTTATAAATCAATCATCGATCATAAAAAAGCACAGCGGTCTTATGTCACATGCTGTAAATTGTTTTTTCCTATTTATTTTACCTGCGTCGTACACCGCTAATGGGAATGCGCTTGTTGCGTTGAAGGTCCAGCCATCGTGGTTTCATTGTTACTCTACCGTTCGTTACCCATCCTCTTTTATCACAAAATTATCAATGTTGACACGTTCGTGTATCAATTTAGGCATAACTGACATGAGCGCACAATGCCAGCTGAAGGTTTGTTCACCAAAACTATTGAAACCACCAATGCCCTCGCTAAATATACTCCAGAAGTGACTGATTCCACGTAAAAAAATACCGTGCAAAACGCATCGTGTTAGTGCGTGCGCTGCTTAGTTGAACATGCGATTAACACACAGCACGGCTTTTTTGAACGACCGCCAAACTTTCTTAACCGGACCTCCATGAATACCTAGGATTACGCAGATTCTTATTGACACAGCAATAAAATCTGCCAAAAGCGCGGATATCCTTATACGACCCGAGTAAGTACTTAACAACATTTTTCAGGCGCCACCGATCCTTTTCTCCACTCCCTGTGTGAGTACTTTATGCGCCTTCGTCGTCATCGCTTCTCTGGCTGCGACTTCACTCTCGTTCATGATTGAACTGCGCGAAAGAAACGGGGACCAAGAAGAAGCACGTACACACACACACTGCGCTGTGTGTGTGTACGTGTTTCTTCTTGGTCCCCGTTTCTTTCGCGCATTTCAATCATGAACGAAATCCACCAACTAGCCCGCCTCAAAACCCTTCTTCACTCTCGTTCTCCTGTATATTCCCATCGTCATCATTTGGGGCTGTTCGTTGGGAGCACGTTTCTGGCAGCGGGTGACAATAAACGTCTTCCGTGAAGTCTTCCTTTACACGATATATATGTGTGTGTGTGTGTGTGTGTGTGTGTGTGTGTGTGTGTGTGTGTGTGTGTGTGTGTGTGTGTGTGTGTGTGTGTGTGTGTGTGTGTGTGTGTGTGTGTGTGTGTGTGTGTGTGTGTGTGTGTGTGTGTGTGTGTGTGTGTGTGTGTGTGTGTGTGTGTGTGTGTGTGTGTGTGTGTGTGTGTGTGTGTGTGTGTATTTTAGCAGGCAAGGCAAATCAAATGAGGGGCTCGTTTGACAAATATATTAAGGACGCTAACCGTCACCGAAACCAAGGTGCATAGAAGAAGGTTTCAATTTTTCTTAAATTTGTAATGCCAATCAATTGTTTTAAATAAAGTTACTTATAAAGCAACAAAAAAACAACCATGCCGCCGGTGGGATCGGAACCATCGACCTCCGAATATCGCGTCCGGTGCTCTACCAACTGAGATATGGCGACGGCTGTCCAATCTGCTGCTTTCGTGGGTATTTATGCTTAGCGTGTAAGCGAACCTTGAGAGTGTTCACCAGCGCCACCCTCGTCCATACCGGCGGACGTAGCACTTCCTGTAATACCGCGAGTGTGACGTAGAATGTCATCTAACGGCGAGGGCGGAAAACCTGCGAGAGCCCTCTTATGCTACCTATTTCATCAAGACGGCCAGAACCGAGAACCCCGTTAAGCTATTAGCAGACAAGGCAAATGGAAGGAGGGGCTCGTCTAATAATTGTTTTTTTTTAGGGGGGGAAGGAATTGGCGCAGTATCTGTCTCATATATCGTTGGACACCTGAACCGCGCCATAAGGAAAAGGGTAAAGGAGGGAGTGAAAGAAGAAAGGAAGAAGAGGTGCCGTAGTGGAGGGCTCCGGAATAATTTCGACCACCTGGGGATCTTTAACGCGCGCTGACATCGCACAGCACACGAGCGCCTTAGCGTTTTTCCTCCATAAAAACGCAGCCGCCGCGGTCGGGTTCGAACCCGGGAACTCCGGATCAGTAGTCGAGCGCACTAACCACTGAGCCACCGCTGCGGCTCACCGAAACCAAGGGGCAAGTTGAATGTTTCTATTTTTTTAAATTTGTAATGACAATCGTTTGGTTTAAAGAAAGCTACTTATAAAGCAGCAGAAAAGCACCCATGCTGCCGGTGGGATCCGAACTCACGACCTGCGAATATCGCGTCCGGTGCTCTACCAACTGAGCTGCGGCGAGCGCTGTCCAATCTGCTGCTTTCGTGGGTATTTATGTTTTGCGTGTAAGTGAACCTAGAGAGTGTTCACCAGCGCCACCCTCGTCCTTAGCGGTGGACGTAGTACGTACTGTAATATCGCGAGTATGACATACCTGCTTCGAGTAAAAATACAAACAATAGCGGGTTACGTAGAAGGGTTTATTGCGTTCCATTCCTGAAATTTTTATTGAGGTTATTTCTCTTTAAAGTGAGAAAAAACTTTTTGAACTTGAGCTTTCGCGCCGCAAGCTGCGTCGTCTCTTAACCCGTCTTCACCGCAGAGCACGACACTGCCGACACTGTGAGCAGGTGAAATGTAGAGTTCTTGTTCTTACGTGAGGTTTGCACTGCAGGCCAGCGTGGGAACGTTGATTAGTCGAGCAGGTAATCGTGGGAAAAGATTTTCTTAACGCTTCCGGAGCGGAACATTACCAAGTGAGCTAGTTGTTGGGTGTGGTTCTGTCGCATTGAGTCATTCTTATCGGCGCCAAACAGACGTAAGCACCATCATAAGCGCTTGTGAGACGCCGTTTTGAAAATTACCAGAACGATCCGCTGCTGAAACAACCTGCCGCGCTGCAGCACCACCTGGTACCTAACCCTTGTGGCCGTGAGAGGCTCATGCCCGGTTGTTTCCGATGTGAATCTTGGTTGTATTTGAATAATCAGTGCAATTTCTGCATTAATACTCCAGCGACAACTGTATACGAGCCACTCTGCTGGCGAAGCAACTTCATGCTAGCGAGGCACCTATGTGCGATCGGGCCGCGTTCACCGCAAGCGCGTCTCGCTTAACTCGCCGCAGCGGTGTGCACTTCACACCTTCAAGTGCGCTCCTAGGCGCGCGCTCTCCGCAATGATATTCGGATATAAATATAGCACTTGTGATACGCCTGCCATGCGAGCTGGCCATCCCACCTCGTGGTCAATCGAGACAGCACGCTGAATGGACTAGTTTTGTAGCGATAGCTACAGTACGGTAGCATTTCGAGCCTTCAGCGTGGCGGCGCCGCAACCGGGTGGCTGCACCACCTCCCCATGGCTGCGCGGCAACTCTGTCACGTGTTTGGTCACGTGGTGCGGAGCAGCTGCCGGCGGCGCGGCGCCGTGGCTGATCACGTGGTTCGTCACCTGGTTGGTCACGTGACCAGCACTGTGGTGCGGAGCAGTTGCTGCTGCTGGCGGCGCGGCGCCGTAGCTCATCGCGTGGTTCGTCACCTGGTTGGTCACGTGACCAGCACTGTGGTGCGGACCAGTTGCTGCTGCTGGCGGTGCGGCGCGCCCCCGAAACCGAGCTGCAACAGCTGTGTCCATCCGCCGAGTCAAGTGTGCCGAAGATGAAGGAACGCCCAGCGAAACGGAGCGCCGAAAGGCTGACTTTGCAATTAAACTGAACATTTTCCACCCGGCCAGCTGTAGCTATCGCGTCACTACAGCTTTAACCAGAGCTAAACCAAACCCAATTTTTTCTTCTCTTTGCTTCCCCGCACCAAGCTGGGCATGTGCGAACTTCGAAAAAAAACGATCTTTTTTATTGCATACAATACGCCGAATGCCACGCGATTTTTTCTTTAGCTCCAGCCCTAAAAATGCATGAGACCAAACGACGGCAATGTGAAGTTGTTATCTGGCCATCTGTGTCATGCTATGCCAGTTGCAGTGTTCTGCGATGAAAATGTGTTAAAAAAAGCGCAACTTCGGGCACGAGAGCTCAACTTCAAAAATTCTTTTCTCGCAAAAAACAAAAAATTACCTCGATAAAAATTTCAGAAATGAAAGGAAACATCTGTTCTACGTAACCCATTACTGTATGTATCTTTACTTGGACCACCTCAGGGAGAAATTAATAAGTGATTTTGCCTGAAAACGCCCTTTTTGCAAATTTAGCATTTTGTTACTTTGATGTACGCTGTTTGAACGCCTGTAAGATTAGTTATTGGTACTAGACATCTTAAGAACCAAAACGGTGTTTCAAAATTTTCGAGAGCAAGTGGATATTTAAAGCATAAAATAACAAAAATGGTACAGTTTCATTCTTTTTTCATTTTTAAAAATATTTGTTCTGCATATAGCTGCATGCTCCGAATTATATCGGAGGCCAGAATCTGTGTAAATGCCAAGGAAAAAAGAAAGCGTTTTCTAAAAATTTGAATCTTTTATTAATTACTAAGCAGTGTCTGGTTTTTCGCCTTTTCTAAATATTCAAACAGCGCTCACCTCACGAATAAATTTTTAAAAAATAAATTTTAGCTCGGGAGCTCCAGCACGGCCGTCATCACCTTCGACAGCCCCATTCTCCCGAAGCAGGTGCTGTACTACGGCGGGGAGATGTGGTGCTACCCGTACCGGCCCATGAGGCAGGTGTGCTACGCCTGCGGCCAACAGGGGCACCGAATGGACGTCTGCCCAAACCCGGAAACCAGGACCTGCCGGCAGTGCGGATGCCAGAATCCGGTGGAAGTGCACCAATGCACAACCAAGTGCCTGCTTTGTGGCGGCGATCACGCGGTGGGCACGAGAGACTGCAAACAACGCCTCAAGTTATCGAGCGAGCTTCGGTGGGGACGCCAGCAGCAGCAGCGGTGCCGGCGAAGCCGCAGCGGGGGAAGAAGACCAAGATGGTTCCGGGACGAGAGCCAGGATCCGGGCCGGAGCAGAACACGGAGCCGCAGCCGCGGCAGGAGCCGGAGCCGGAGCCGAGGGTCCAACCTTGACGGGTCCTACCCACCCCTGGTCAACGCCGGCAAGCAACAGCCGCAGCAAAAGCAGCAGCCGTGGCAACAGAAGAAGAGCGGCGGAGGTGTTAAGGTGAGCTGGGGAGACGGCCCTCCCAAATCACTTTTTGCTCCGCACTCTAACACAAACAACATACAAACCACACAAGACAAACAACTATTAGAAGAGATTACGAGCCTCAGGCGCGAACTCGAGCAAAGTCGCGTGGAAGCGAGGCAACTAAAGAAACAACTAAACACATTATCAGAGCGAAACAAGAAATGAGGGCGGCTTATTCGCCGGCTAGAACGCCGACTCCACCACCTCAGGCGATGGACATGGCGCAACAAAACAACGAAGGGGGAAACCCCATTGATGATATCAAAAACCTCATAATGAATCTACAGGGTCAGAAGCAGCAAATTAAAAGTGAAATGCAACAGACACAACAAAAGTTTGCCCTGCACGAACAGAGCTTTAGAAACTATGTAAAAAAACAGACCACACAAAGAACCACCAACGACGCAAGAGGCAGACTATACAACGAACGCAGGTTCGGCGCAGAGACCCCCAACACAAACAACAATACCCACAATGGCAGAACGGCCCCAACAACTAGAAATTTGGCAATGGAACTGCAGGGGGTACAAGCGTAAGCAAGGCCTCCTGTAGCAATTCATATACACCAGAGGAACCCCACCGGATGTAATTATGTTACAAGAAACAAACAACACCCCAACACTCAGGGGCCACACGTGTCAGGGAAGCGGCCGCACTGCAACCCTCATAAGCAAACAAGTAGAAGCCATAGCACACAAAGAAATAGAGGACACCCCGATCGAACACGTAATTACGGTGATAATTCCCAAAAAGAAAAGAAATTCCCAAAGCACCTATATTTTAAATTCATACAGCCCACCCAAGCAAACAAAAGGGAACTTTAATAGGCTCTTTGCGGAAGAGAAAAAGTTGGCGGGGCAAAACACCTTAACCATAGCAGGCTTAACGCCAAGAGTCCGAGATGGGGCTCTAACAAAGAGGACAAAAAGGGGCGCGGCATCTGCACGGCGGCAGAGAACGTAGGGTGCGAGCTGCTAACCGACGAGAATTAACCGACTAGGCACGGGAACAGCATCCGTCCAGACACGAGTCCAGACACGAGACCTAACCTTCAAAAGGGGCATCAAACAAGCGGAGTGTGAAAACCTACTCGAGAACCTTTGAAGCGATCACCACATAATAAGGATCTGCACGGTGGCGGACAACGTCAGGAGGAAGATTGGCACGGCTCGGCTAACGGCCTGGGACGCCTTCAGCGCGCACTGCAAGCTGCTCGAGGGCGACATCGGTTCTGCGGAAGAGTGGAGCCAACAACTCAGAGGAATCCAAGACCTATACACGAAAGAAGTAGTCAGAACGGAACAAACGCCGGAGGTGGACAAGCGCCTCCTCAAGCTATGGGAGGTGAGACGCGGGCTCACCAAGCGGTGGAAGAGACAAAAACTCAACACGAAGCTAAAGAAGAAAATTGCCGATATAACCAAACAAACGAAGCAGTACGCGACGCAGCTGGCCAGGCAGGCGTGGCAGCAATTCAGCAACTCGCTGAGCGGCACCCTCAGCACGGCCAGAACGTGGCAGATCCTCAAAGCCCTCATGGACCCGAGCAAACACAAATCCGATGGCAGCAAGTCGATACAGAGGCTACGGCAAAGATCCGGTCGACAGCTACAGCAAAGAATACCGTGGCGAGGAGAACCCGGCCATGGACCGACCCATCACGAGAGAGGAGGTCTTCGAGGCGATAAGATCGGCCACGAAGAACACGGCGGCGGGGGCGGACAAGATTCGGAACTCGCTAATAAGGAACCTCAGTGACAAGGCGATAGATCAGTTTACGACCTACCTCAACAAGCTCTGGCAAGAGGGAAGAGTGCCGGCGGAGTGGAAACACGCCGTCGTCGTGATGATTCCGAAGCCGGGCAAGAAGCTCCAGATCGAGAACCTCAGGCCGATATCTCTAACGTCGTGCCTGGGCAAGCTGTACGAGAAAGTGATCACGAAGAGAATACAGTCGCACCTGGAGAACGAACAGTGGTACCCGGACAGCATGTACGGGTTCAGAGCCAACCTCTCTACGCAAGACGTGCTGCTCCAACTCAAGGAGGAAGTGCTCGAGACGATGCCGAAGGCGAGCGAAAACGTCGTCATGGCCCTAGACATAAAGGGGGCTTTCGACAACGTAAGCCACGCGGCCATCATGGAAGGCATCAACAACACCAACTGCGGGAGGAGAACGCACGATTACGTCAGAGCATTCCTGAGCGACAGAACGGCGACCGTGGGGCTGCCGTACTACGCGACGACCAAGGCGGAAAGAGAGCAAGCCGACACCATTCTCAGGAAGGCGTACAAGACTGCTGTGCACCTACCCAAGAACACGTCGAACGAAAAGTTGCTACAGCTAGGCATCAGCAACACCTTCAGCGAGCTCGCCGAAGCTCTGCCGGGAACGCAAACCACGAGACTCAGAGCCACCCCTAGAGGACGAGCGCTCCTAAGAAGGTTGGGTCAGAACACGAGCTGACTAGTAGACAGATACGCGGACGTACGGGACCACCTTAGGAAAACCATTAACTTATGACCATTTCCGAAAAACATGGACCCCAATATTCACGAAAACAGACGAAAAGCGAGGGCCGAGTACGTAGAAAGAGCGCTAGCCCAGTTAGACAACACCGTATACACGGACGCTGCCGTATTTCCGCGCGAGAGAGAACGCGTAGCCGCGACTGTAGTGGTAAACAAGGAAGGAAACATGATCACTTGTGCAACGGCAAATGTTGCCGGCAGAGCGGAGGCCGAAGAGATTGCCGTTGCGCTGGCGGCAGCAGAAGGCTACAGAACAGGCGGATCTCTCCACATACTGACGGGCTCGAAGGAGACGTGCAGGAACTACACGAGGGGCAGAATCAGCAGAACAGCCCTTAGAATACTCAGCGGGGTAACCTCCGCCGAGGAGAAACCCAGGCGTAACCTAATCTGGATCCCGGGCCACGCGGGCATAGGGGGGAACGAAAGGGCAGACAGCCTATCTCGAGGTAACGCATTCCGAGTAGGGCAGTCAAATGCTCCGGAGCTCCGCCTACAGGCTTGGGAGGGGGGATGCGCAGAGACCTTGAACTTGCATAGGGGAGCTAGAATTAGATATCCACCACCACACAAAGCCTTAACAAAGGAAGAAGCGACCGGCTGGCGCAGATTACAGATCAACACCTTTCCCAACCTACACATACTTAATAAGATATTCCCGACACAATACAGAGCCACCTGCCCTTGGTGCGATGCCACACCTACACTTTACCATATCACGTGGGAGTGCGAACGCAACAAAGCATTCCACCAACACGAACACCCGAGTGCGGAGCAATGGAAGAGTCGGCTCACCAGCGGTGAGTTCACGACCCAAAGGGCCTTAGTGCAGCACGCGAATGATGCAGCACGACTCAGTGGAGCCTTGGAATAGGGGCCCACCGTTGCTGACGAGAAGCCTCAAGTCGCCAGCGCCAGAGAAGACGACGGAGACTTCATAACCACGAAACCCTTGAAAGATCCAATAAAGTTTTCACTCACTCACTCACTCGGCAAAAATTCTTCAGGCTTTGATTACGCACATTAGGATAAGTTTTCATTAATGTATTTGAACAAATTGGAGACGGTCGAGCGCAACGTCTGGAACGTTAGGCATAGAATGACTCCGCACTGCCACCAGCTTACTCTGCAGGCGCACGAAACGCTATTGCCTATCATTTCATTGCAATGGCTTGTAGAGATCATCGCGGCACCGCACCTCCCAAGATAGCGAGCGCGAGCTTGGAATGCTTGACTCTGGCGAGCGAGAGCATCGAACGCCAGAGAGAGCTCTCGAGGTCAGCAAGCAGCTCGGACGCTTCGTTCCTCAGCAGGCTAGGCCTCGTCGCACCGGTTCCCGTCGTCCAGCGAAATAAATGTTGCCGCCGCCACGCCCACATTTGTGGTACCACGAACAACCACCTAGCCCTCGCAACTATTCCCGCCTTCCCGCCTATTCCCGCCTTCCTGCCCTTCGCCGCTAGCACCTTCCGCCACGTACGCCACGCCTTGGCATGGAATCCAAATGGCGGAACTCGCCAGTCCATGGTCTTTCTTCCGCCGTTCTACGAACCGCAATCAGCCGTCTGGTTCTACCAGGCGGAAGCGACCTTCTACCTTGACGGCGTCGCATTACCGACAGCACAAGCTCTCGTCATTCATGAGGCCTTGCCACCCGGAATTTTCTCTCGCCTGGCCCTTCCACCAGCAGCGGTACTCAACTACCGCGTTCTCAACGGTGCCGTACTACGGTTTTACGGCGTCATGGGGTAGTTTTCCTCACATCCGTTCCCTGACGCCGTGCCTTCAGAGCCACCTTGCTCGGAACAGCACCCGTGCTCGTCGCCTGGTACTGACTCCGGCCCGACACCTCCCTATCACGATGCCCACGCCTCGACGACTACAGCGGACGCGGACATTATTCTTCCTGCCTTTCTTCCGGAGCACTGCATCTCTTGACTTCCGCAAGTCAAGGATAGTTCCTTTATCAACAATGTGCTCTTCCAGAGCCAACGCTACACTCTCTTAAAGGCGACGCTGCGGCACGACTGCCCGAGACGGCTTCGCAGTTAACATCAGGCGATCGCCCGTACGACCAGCTGTGAGAGGCGGTCTTCCGTTACTGCGATTTACCGCATTCCAAAGCCCCAGTCGACCCTTATGCTGTTTCTGCCTCCACCACTCACAAAGCTGCACGTCCTTTGCCTTGAGTTGTCCAACGGCCGACAGAAGATCATCCGTCGACGGACCTCCGGCAAACATCGACCCATCCCCATCTTCTGCCCTGACTTAGCACCTTTCCAGCTAAAGTCTTGTGCCCCACTGCAATCACTTGTTCCGCAGTGCCGCAGCCTGTCACGACCACTCTCGATGTGCATTCCTGTGCACATTCAGCTGCACAGTCGCCTGTGAACATTACCCTATCAGAGTCTTTGTCGCTGTGTCCACACCTACCCTCCAACCTTATAGACCGCTCAGCCATGGCATCAGTGCGCAGTCGCGCTTGTCTACCGCTCCGGCGTATGCATATGAACCACATCATCCACGCCTCTTAGAACCCAGCGCGCCTCCAGATGCCGCAGTCGCGCAGTTTTCAGCACTCGAGTCTCCTGCAAGTCAAGGGGGCTCGACTGCGGCTCCCGTCCTCCCAGGTCCCTCAGTCCAGCTCAGTATTGCCCATTTTGCTGTGGCCTCTGACGCCGGACTCCACATGTACAACGAGTTTGCCAACCTCATCGGTCCCCCAAACCATTCACCATCAAGTAATAGTTTTTCCAGAGCCACCTTCGAGCCTGACGCTTTTTATCCGAGCAGTGTATCATTCACCTCTGCACCTTCTCTCACCAGACTGGTGAAATCTCAGCCCTACTGCCCCCGTGGTTATTGCTCGACCTCCGCACTTCAGTCTTGGTCCCACGAACGAGAGCTTACTGTGCCGCGGGCTGCACCAACGGATCTTCAACCCATACTACTTCCCGGACGTTTGTGCTCTTCTGAAGCCACCAGGACCCCTTCGTGCCTTGTACATAACAGTATTGTGCCTCCTGTCCCGTAGCGTTCTTTTGCTGTTTTGTGTTCTATTCTTTCGAACGTGGTCGTTCTCTCTTGAGAAGGGTGAGGGGGAATGTAGCGATGATCATCGCGGCACCGTGCCTTCCACGCGAAAAGCGCGACGCTTGATCGGGCGAGCGCGAGCATCGAACGCCAGAGAGAGATCTCGAGGTCGGCAAGCAGCTGGCTACTCCTCGCTGCACCTGTTCCCATCGTCCAGCGAAGTAGATGTTGCCGCCGCCGCGCTCACAGGTCCACGTGAAGCCCTCCACTTCGAGGAACTCATGTCATCTATGTCGATGGCTGGTTCAAGTTACACGAAGCACTAGGCGTTCACGACTCTTGAAGCCCCACCTTGGCGCTGGCGATTGATTTTATAGTCAATGGCACTGTATGGGTGCAGTACAAGTTGCACGAGGAGGAGCTGAAGAGCAGGAGTACTTTTCTGTAGGATATAGTCACAATGGTATTTTGCGTGAGGCTCGCAGTATTCGAGTTGAGGCTTACAGTGCCTGCTTTGGGCATCTTGCCACTTCAACACAGAATGAATGCTGCCTAGACGAAGCCAGATGAGGTAAACTAGTTTCATAATCAGTTTCATAATATCATCCTGACGAAGCTCCAGAACACTAACTGTGAATGAAGGTATATGACACAAGCCAACAGTCACCAAAACCAGGAGCATAGAGGATTTTTTAAAATGTGTTGATGAATGGCAGATTTATTGTTTACTTATTTTAAATAAAATTGACTAGAAAGCTGTATAAAAACCACATACTTCCGCTGGGATTTCAGCCCAGACCTACTTTCGCGTCCGGTGCTCTACCTACTGAGCAAAGGCGACGGCTGTCCAGTCTGCTGCTTTCGGGGGTATTTATGTGCAGTGTAGGCGAACGATGAGAGTTTTCACCAGCGCCACCCTTGTTAATAGCCTTAAGCCTTGTCTATAGCACATTACGTCCTCTATTATCGCGAGTGCCACGAAGGAACGTGAAACAGGCGGTAAAAGTGCAAGCTTTGCCAGGACCCTCTCATGCTGCCTATGGCATTGATTCAAGACAAGCAGAATAGAGTTTGTCGTTAAGAAAAAAAGAGACTCGTTATGACACGCATGACGGAACCACAGTCTGTGAAACCAAAAAGTGTAGAGGCTGTGTTTTATTTGTGGTGTTAGTGAGTGGCAGAATTGGACAATTGTTTTAAAGGTAGTTTAGTAGAAAATGAAATGAAAAATAACCATATGCTGCCTGTCCGATGCGAACACAAGACCTCGAATTTTTGCGTCTGGTGCTCTACCAACTGAGCTATGGCAAAGGCCGTCCAATCTTCTGCTTTTGAAATTATTTCGAGTAAAGATAATTATCCTTCAGGTTCCCCATATTACTATTTGGGTTCTCGCATTGCAATATCAGGTATGAACATGCTCACCGATATCTAGTATTCATCCACCTTCCTTGGAAGATCCTAGCGCTTTCTCCAAGCAACTGGAAACCACGAAAAGCAGTCCTAAAAACAGCACTCAGCTATGAATGAAGCGAACGTCCTATCCCTGTCAAGCGTTCTACTTTCTGTGAGTACAATCAATAAAGGGGCCAACGAGGGCACCGCAAAGCGGATTTAATCTAGCTGGAGGACTCGTCGTCACAAGAGGCTTCGCCCGTTTCTGGAATGCCAAAGCTGATGTGCTGGCTCCCCTGTTCAGCGAAGAATGCCGAAATGTTAACAAGGGCACAATGACTGCTTCTCTGCACGAAATACACGATACTCGAGAGGCTTTGCTCTCCCCAATCCATTAGATGTACACGCTCCAAGCTTCACTTGTTTCTTATCACGTTGCTGAATTTGATACCATGCAGGGGTCGAGGATTGATTGGGGTCAGTAAACCGTCTATATGGCATTTGGATTTCGGGAAACGGCTTTCGTAAAATTGGTGTGTAAATTTTTAATAGAAGCCACCAGTATTAGCGAAAGCGTAGAGTGCCGCTGAAAATAATGCAACAAATTTGTGGTGGAAACTGATTTCAACTAACTGTGAAACTCAGTGTCGCCTGCTTTTGTAAGAAGTATCCGATACTGTCTTCTGATATTGCTTATAGCCAACTATTCCAGCATAACAAAAAGTAATTTCGAAAAACAGTAAATATACATTTGTTCACTAAGTAAGTTAAAACACAAGCAAAACTTCTTTGTGCTTCAAGCAAGGAGAGCAAACGTGCTCGAATCGAATTGATCTCAATATCACTGCACCATATATAAATGTTTGGTTATCCAGAGCTACGTCCTCGAGGAGATTTTACATGCTGGTTCGTTCGTAAGTGTGCTGTACGAAATTTTTTCGTATCTGCTATACATAATATAAAACAAGCCCAATGAACGGCTACCGCGCGGTGACACATGTTTTGCTTGGGTTGTTTCTATTACCAATGTATACGTTATTTTCTTTCAGTACTGTAGAATTTATGACGGCTTGCCTGAACGCGCACTTTCTATCCGAACCAGCTCTACTCGACTTCTCTGTTGTCGTAGCGAGGAATAAGTAGGCGTCGTATACAGGTCCAACTTTTACGTTCATGAGTACTCTGTTTCTAATAATGCACTGAGTACGTGGCAAGGTGCCTTTGACTGAAAGCAGACACTGCGGTTATTCCAGATCTTTGAGATTTCCAGTGCACAGATGAATTTCAAACAAAATATTTTGCTTACATTTACTTTCTGCATTCAACCCAGATCTCAGTGCCGTGTGTGTTAGGCATGTCTGCGATTGTGATTGGAGAGCAGCGTCATTTTTGAAGTCAACGGTCAAGCGCGCAGAAAAAGCAGCATGTGCCTTGAAATGCATTGTGATGAAGCGATCGAATATTTTCTTTTCCATCATGCTATAAGCTTTGGAGCATGTAAAGGTTTATATTCGGAGTACTGTTATCAAATACAAAGAGAGTGTAATATAGGGGAATACCCAAGCAGATTTCGAAATATATTCAAAACTTAAGCATACAAAAAAAGAAATCTGCCACTTGTGATGAACATTTCATAAGTTTTCACCAGAGCAGGTGCAAAGCAGACCGCTGTAAAGTACGTAGGAGCACGGTTTGGTTTGATTTATGGGGTTTGACGTCCCAAACCGACTCATGGTATGAGGGACGCCTAGTAAAAGGGTCCGAAAATTTCAATCACCTGGAGTTCTTTTACGTGCGCCGATATAACACTGTACAGGCCACTCTTGAATTTCACCTCCATCGAAATTCTACCGCCGCGGCCGAGATCGAACCCCGTATTTCTGGTCAGCAGCCGAGCAGTATAACCACTGAACCAACGCGGCGGCTGTAAAGTAGGAACATTTGCCTGAAATAAACATATCTTCCCGCATAATAGAGCTGTTTCTGACACAAGCGCTGCGAAAAAATTTCTGCAAGGCATCACAAAAACAGTAAACAGATATGCCTACTTTTACTCCTCTCTATAACGATGTCGCAATTGTTGGAGTTTTTTAAAGTTGGGATCAAACAACAAATAGAATATTTTATATCATGGCCTCACAGTTCACGTAATTGAATCACAGACATTCTCGAGTAAGTACCCTAAATGTTGTCTTACCTTCCTTCGACAACACCTAATTTGCATGCAATGTGCAGAGGATCCTGCTGAACTGGATACATTGGGAAGAAACGCATGACGAAACGACTATGAATAACAGGCGCGCAATCACGACTGAGTTTGTGAACAGGAAACTGGAACACGTTTTGAATCACAGCTGAATTTGTGAACAAGAAAAAGGTCATCCAAAGACAAAAAACGTTACGACAGAAACAAAAGCCCTAAAAACAAAAACCATTGAAGTGACCCCTACGATAACTCAAGATATTCGAGTCTGATATCCAAAACATACAATCGTACAATGCTTAGACAATTTTAGTTCCCGATAGGACTAACCTCGAATGCTTCCTTCAGTCCCCTTTCTATTTTGCTCCTTGTTAGAGTTACGATCTTGTTGCTATCGTTGCAAGGCTTGCGCTTGTTTGATTGCAAGGCTTGATTGCAATGAATCGCAAAATAGGCAGGGTGGGTGCTCTGTTCCCAGGTGTTGGCGTCTTGTCTGTGTACTTTGTTAACCCATCTTCCAATTGGCCTACCTTGTTCTACATAAAAAATAGAGGATTATTCAAGATATCAGCAAAACGAGGTATTAATGAATGCTGTTACTTCGTCGTCTGTTATCCTATTTTTTTGCAGCGTGTATCATACATGAAGCACTCGAAGAACATGCATTATGCATGCTAATTTTATTTATGTTAAAAATTTTTTGTACTTTCAAAGTAACATGTTTTCGAGCTAAAAACAAAGAGGCTACATCGCACGACCACACATTACGCTAGTGTTTCGAACCGTTATTCGGAAATCGATGACCACGTTAAACGTTTTCTGCAAGGACTTGGGCGCCGAACATGAGGATTGCTCTTGATTCTTGCTTTTCGTTGTGAACTGACCCCGTACTCTGACGCGCTCGCGTTGTGGTTTTCATTGCTCTCATCTTCTTTTCAATTGCATATAGCGCATTCTTCGAAGATTCCTGAATATTGTCACTCGCTTAAGTCCTTCCCCTCTCCTTCAAATTTCGTATCGTCACCCTTTGTCCCGACAGTCCCCCAACCCCCGGCTGGCCCTCCGCGCCAGGCGCTTTTTTGCTGTGTGCACACTCCTCTAGTCGTTTTGAAATTTCCTTTCTCTTGCTGCAACAAAAGCTGCAATAAAGAAAATGAACACTCGCTCTGGCGTAGCACGATACACTACCGTGCCACAGACTCGACTAGACAGGTATGACCTCGTGGGGAAGGCATGCATGATAGAAGTTACATCTTTCGTCGTCCATGCAAACGAAAATCCACATGAAACATGTTTTCAGAGCTGTGACGTAATTCAGTAGGCAGACTTGCATGTTGCTATTTGTGACCGAGACGATCCTTTTATGTTGTGTTTTTTTAAAAAATAAATACGGTTCTAACAGTTATTGCTACTTTGACAACTGGCGGTATTATTTTTCTCTAGGATTAAAAGAGAAAGCGACAAAACCTTAGGACGACTTCTGCGGACAAATTTCATGGCGAAATGTCTATTTTGACGTTGTGCGCGCATCGTTTCTGCAAAACAGGATTCAAAAACGGGTTACTGTTCCACTGGAGCACGGCAGTCAGTATATGTGCAATATTTCAGTACTCATTGTTTCGGCTTCCCGAACCGCAGGCGTACCAGGAAACATGAAACTCCTGGTTCCGGCGAGTTTAGCGAAAGCTGTCACAGATAAATAGAGCCATGGAATATCAGCGGAGTGTTTTCATATGCTTCCAAGTAAGAGTTCCACCTCTCATGTTGTATGCATGCCAAGCCATGTTGACAAACTGTTCACTTTCTGTTTTTATAAACATATTTGCCGTAAGTATTGTGCTTTCAGGGTTATTCGCTTAGCTGTGCAAGCCGTCTTTGCATGGAATATTTTTTTGCGTGAAGATCTGAAGAAAAAGCGGATCTTTTGAGGTTCATCGTCAGATGTTGCCATCTGCACATATACATTAAAAAAAATACGTGCATCTGTATTACATGCTCTTTTACCTCATTTTACAACTTTTAATATGTGCATTTCAGTGCATAACAAAGTGGTTTACGATTAGAAATCAGCCGTTCGGCGCAAAGCAAGTTTGCTGCTACAATTCCGCATATTGAAATTCTTGTGGCGGTAGCTCGTAAGCATGATTTAGACGTTTTTTCTGTAAGAAAAATTTGCGACTATCTCCTACACAATGCGCCGTAAAGTTTAATGTGTTATTTACAATATTAATATTTCTTTTTACAATATTAATATTTCTTTCAGTGATGACGTGACCTAAGCTTATGATCACACTGTGTATCCCTTTGCAGCTTCGGCATAATGTGGTGTTGTCGAGCATGAGCTTGCTGAGAAATTAGTTTCAAGGGAGTGAAATAATTCTCTTGCAATAGAACTGCTACAATAAGTTTTGATCTGACTCGCCAGTTCAATGCAAGATAGGTCCACGAAGCACTTTTTGGATGCCTGTGCCATCACACAACTGGCCAAGGTGAGTTGCCAAACCTGAAACTTCAGCATGCCAGAAAACTTGAGAGTGAATGGTGCTTCAGTACAATATGTCTAGTAGGATTGTTGAATCATTTGTTGATGCTAATAAATCGTTTATCGAAAAACTCGTGGCAGTCTGACTTGAAAGTTGAAAGTTTATTGACAGTTATGACAATAACTAATCACAAAGAAAGTATAAAGCAAAATGTATCATGGTATTTAACCGCAAACGGTACCTCCAGTTTCATGCAAGACTAATTTTCCACAGGCTATACAATGAAAAAGCCTGTTATTAGTAAAATTTGCTAAGCATGCGAGTGCCCTGTGATGGGAACCCCAACGAATAAGGTTAGATATGCCAGTTACTAAAACGCCACCAATCAACCCATATTGGTAATCATTGGTGATGAATCTCGCTCGGCAGACTGAACACAGGCCTAGACTGGCTGAATAAAGGCCCATACATATCATGAATTGCAGCCTATTTCCTTTGTAGGAGAGGCAGAACATAGGCCCGTTCCCTAATATGAACGATTGGTCGTGGTTGGGAAAAGTAATGATTTGCCCATGTGCAAACAATTCACGCCACAAATATGCCAGTGTTTGATTATTGGTGTACCACTTAGAAGCTTATTGCCGCTTCTTTCACGTCACTCACCCCTCTGCAGTACGCCTAGCCGGTCATAGAAGTTTGTAGTAGTGTGTCATATGAAGTTAGGGAATCAAACCATATTTCTGTTTCCTTGTAGTGAAGCTGAAGTCTGTTTTGTTTTAGAGAACTGTCATATTCAAAGATTCAAGTCGTTGATGTTTGTAGTTAATCACTGTTGTCTTACCTGGGAGGGTAACCTGGGTGTCACCTGGGAGGGAACAAAAAGCAGGCCACCCTTCACGCACTTTCATTTTCAGAAAAGTTTTGTGATCACATCTCGATGAGTAAAAGTGCACACTCGATGTGACTACTTTGACCATTCTGTTCTGTATGGGTCTTCAAACGCCGCCATAGAATGCTCGCTGTGTCTGAACTTTGGTACCGTGTAATTTCTCCTTTCGATCAAACGTTACAACTTGGAAACTGCTCTGCGTCCTCGAGACGATGTCTTCATGAGTCCTCTTCAGGGCGCTTCTCATTACACAGAAAGTTGAACGCTATTTCCTTTGCCAGTCGTCTGTTTGGCATAGGATATTTTTAATTGGAGAGACATAAGAGAGGCATTTGCCCTGCAGTGGCCGTAGTCAGGCTCATGATGGTGATGGACGCGATGTATCTTTAAGGAGCGAATACTCCACCTTTCAAAATTTTACCGCTTAAAGCCGTTTCGTGCATTCCCTTCGCATTTATACATTTTACGCGTTTTTGGCCTAAAATAATAAAACTCTTCACTTGACCTTTATTGCTGAGTTTCACCTAAAGTCAGAGAACTTAAAAATGCCGTTTTTTTCCAGCCGTCTGCGTTCGTGCCACCACCAAAGGCATTTCACAGTCGCTAACAGCCACCCGAAAGGTTATCTGAACAAAAACACCTTAATTATTTTCTACACAAAGCTCAAATGAGGGCTCTGCAGCAGCATCATCTGCTACGATTTTCGCACATTTTCCTTGTGTGTACTTTTTCAGTTACGCCCGGTGAAAGGCTGGGGTTTAATTTCGACGTGAGGGTAGCCGAGATCCCAGAACTCGAAGCGCGTAAGCGTTTGCATATTCAGAAGACTTGCGCTTATTTGCAGATTCTAAGACCTTGTATCGCCTAGAATGTGCTTACTGTGCACACCCACGCTCGTAGTACGCTTTTGATCGCTTCGAACGACTCTGCAAGCACCCTTTTCCAGAGGCATATGCAGGCGTGTGAGCGCGCAGTCATGCCTTTCGGCCGCAACATACCATGCCGCCTATTGCATTAGACATCATGTACCATCAACGCTGTCGCTGTTCATTTTCATATATTGGCAGTTTTTATTGTGAGGAGGCGTAGGCTTCAGTTATAGTTGCCCCGGATACCAGTCCGGATCTAACATTTACCAAAAACCTAGACTATCAGTAACGGAACCAACTTGATGGAACTTCCAGCTGTTAAAGAAGGAAGGAAGCGCATTTGTGGGTATAAAATACTACAAATTTTGTAAATAAAATGTAAAATGCATGCATGGAAACCTGGCAAGACTTAAATATCTCGTGAAGCTTCATGAAGAGTGACAGTCATCTCTTTACGTGGAATAAACATATTGTGATTTACAGAAGAAGTGGCTGTCGTTTTTGCTTAACAGAAGGAGCTGCCGAGAAGAAGCCATTGGGTCTTTTCTACAAAGACCACATTTTGTTCAATGCTTCGGGTCTATGTATATCGTCCGTGCATACAACTGTTTACGCGCTGAACGGAGCAAATTTCAGTACGTCTTATCTGAATAGTCTCGCCTGAAGCAGGCTGATGGGTAGTAGAAAACCAGAGGATTAGTTTTGACGCCCGCAGTAAAGATGTATCTAGAGGCTATTATATTGATTTTTAAGACAGTGTGCAGTAACGAAATGCGGTGAAAATGACTTCATCCTGATCTAATACGCTCGCTTGCTATCGTGGTGCGTTATAGTTCCTTATATTTCATTCAAAAGTCCGCTCAGGGGAGCGTCTGCTGCGTGCAGACGTTGGTAAGCGACGACACCACGGGTTCCTGAGAATCCGCATGAACATCTCCGCAGGGGGATGATGGTGAGCATTGCGTCACCACGGACCCAAGCACCCGCGTCTAGCCGTGCATGGCATCACCGTGTCCGGGAAGAGGGTGGTTGTGGTGGTTGAGCCGATGCCGGGCGTTTTGGACCTTTAAGGCCTCTTGGCGGAGGGAAAACACCACTTTCGCCCTACGTTCCTGTAGACGGCATCTCCGGCCTGACCCGACCAGAGGAAATCGGCAGACGCCCTTTCCTGTCCTCCCCTCCGTTTTTCCTTTTCCTATCTTCTTTTTTACAACTTTCCTCGCTAATCCTCTCTTCATGGTTTTCCTTTTTTCCTGGCGGCAAGGGCTAACCTTGCGTGATGAACTACCCTGAACTTCGTCATATTTGGTTATAGTTGGGGTGTACGGCTGGCGTTCCTGCCCCGTCCCTTCGTTGGGCTCTGTGGTGGGCGTCTCGAACCGTGGTCGAAGAATACACATAGTTTATGGCTCCCCCTTTTCTACAAAACAATTGCCCTCGCAAAACAGGGCGGAACGAGGCAGCATAATTTTTTCAGAAAAGAAGGTAACATTTTCTAAATATGATGCTGTACACAGCAAAGTAGATAAAGAGCTAGCCAGAATATTGTCCCTGCTCAAAGTATCAAATACCTTGACAGATGCTTTGGGCCAAGGTTAGAAAATAACGAAAATGGCCAGTGGTGATTTGTTACTAGATATCCAGAACAACGTACTGGACTCAAAAGTTTCGAACATTGGGGCGATAGGAAAAATTCGTGTTTGGACCGCAGCCCAGAGGTCACTTAACAAAATCCGTGGTGTCATACCTTAAGAGTGACTTTCTTCATTTGGCAGAGGAAGAACAGCAGGAAGGTCTAAACGATAAAGAAGTAATCGACGTGCATAGAATTAAGATCCCGAAAGATGGCAAGGAAATCTCTACCAAACACCTTATCCTGACATTCAAATACAGTACATTGCCTGAAACAAAAAAATGGGGCACATCATACTCCATATACGCCCCTACCTGCCAAATCCCAGGAGATGCTTCAAGTGCCAGAGATATGATCATGCATCACTGTGCTGTCGCGGCCACCAAACGTGCGCGAAATATGCTTTAAAAGAACATCAGTCAGACAATTGTGAAGCTATAGCATAATGTGCAAACTGCCAAAAGGGACCACCCGGTGTGTTCCAGGCCACATCCATCTTGGGAAAAAGAAAACGAAATAATAGCTATCAAGGCCAAAGAAAATGTATCATTCAAGCACGAAGCCGATTTGCACTCTCACAAAACTCTTTCTCCTTCACTGCAAAAACAACTCGAGCTGATGGGGTGTGCAGGCGCCATGCACTACACAGCACTCCGGCACGTGTCGAGACAACTTTCACCAAGCCTATGCGTTGGCCATCCACGCCTCAAGCCGGGACAGCTGAGGCTGTTCTGCCATCTCCAAAGCAAAAAGCGCCGGTCCATTCGTTGGCATACCGCGGGACTGCCCCCCGTGGGGGACGTCTGAAACGCACACACCCGCGGCTTTTTCCGCGGTCCTCCACCATCTCTCGTGAGGCGATGGACAAATCTCTTCCCTCGCCCCCGCTGCAATGGCGGCAAAGCTCTGTCAAGCCCAAACAAAGAGACAACGTCTCGATAACAGGTCAAAATGACCCACCAACCTATTTTTTAAACCTTATCCCCGACTAGTCTATAATCACGGCATTTCTAGTTCACTGAAACTGTGATGGTTGTTCAAACAACTACATTGACGTGACAGATATTTTAAATTCATTCTCCCCGCTAGCACTGTGCCTCCCGGAGACTAATCTAGGACCACAGAAAACAAACATTCTCGAAAAGTACCAAGTCCTTCGCTGTGCCCGAGAGAACCCAAGCAGGCTATTTGAAAGCGCTGCTATTGTGATCCAGTGTGGCTTTGCAACTCGGAAATTTGAGTCCTAAAGTTTAAATTTGTAACAATATGTTTCATATACATTGAACCTCACCTAAGCGTCACACTACACGATCTAGAAACACTTTCAATAGAACTGGCGGAGCCATACGTTTTAGTCGGGAATTTTAATGCGCACTTTTCTTTTTGAGGAAGTGAACAAAACGATGTCAGAGGCCGGATTCTAGAAGGTTTTATTCTTTACAACAAAGTCTGCCAAATAAGCCTCTCCTCGTTACCAACAGTCATCCCGACAAATCCGCACTGTTGGAAGTTGCATTTAGCTGACTGAGAATTGTTTAGAGAAAAGGCCAGTTTCGAGAATATTGCTTTAGAAAATCTCTCCAAAGACAAAATGAATGAAATACTCACAACATGCATCATACAATCCGCACACCTATCAACCCAAAAATCCTCTGGAGTGGTCCGTCAGAGCACCGAAATGTGGTACACACGTGAAAGCAAGCAGGCAAAAAAACATCAAAATAAAGCTTAGGGAGTTTTTCGCAGGTACCCAACGCACGAGAACCTTCCCCTTTTCAAGAAGGCGAGAGAACAACTGGGGTATATTCGGCGTAATGCCGAGGAAACATCCTGCAAAGCTTATGTGTCTTCTGTAAACAGTTCAACCCCAGCGAAGAAAATGGGAGCAAGTACGGAAGCTAAATGATAGCTACTCGCCATCCACAGTTCCTTTTTTAAACACACCCGGCACACAAACAAACACGCAGGGGAGCACTTTGCTGCAGTTTCAAGTTCTTCACACTATAGCCAGTCATATCTAAAGTACAAAAGCACAGCCGAAAAACACAGGCTCCCAACAAGGGGAGCTGTGAATGAAAAATACAATTGTATAATTACCCTCCAAGAAGTCAATACATTACTGTCTGCCGGCAAAAAGCTGCCCCAGGACACGACCAGACACATTACAAAATGCTTGCCCATCTTTCCAGCCTGTTATAGACACATTCTTGAATTTCTTTTAAAAATTATTCATGGAACGAAAAATACCCAACGAATGGAAAAGAGCCATTATAGCACCATTTCTGAAACCTGGAAAGCTACCAACCTCCCATAGCAGTTATAGGAAAGTAGCCCTTACAAGCTGTCTCGCCAAATCTATTGAAAGTGTTCTAGCTGCGCGCCGTAGAATAGCCCGTCCTAACCGTTTTCATTATATTTCCCACTTCTTTCCTTCTGGTAACCCCTACATAAAAGGAGCCCATCGCATCGCCCGTTTTTGCCAATAAAATACACTGTATCTCCCAAAAGCCCAAACTGTGACCTTTCAGCAATCATTTTTCCTACGTACAGCACGAGACTGGAATGACATACCCATCGAAGTTGCCACAATAATCAACCCACAAGCATTCAAGCGGCTCATCTAAAACCTGCCATCATAATTTATTACCTTTCTTTGATATAACCAACCAGTCCCTCATTTAATGTCTCAATTGAGACCTTTGAGGAAATGAATGAATCAATGAATGAAATACAAGATTACCTTTGGCCTCAATGCTCGCAAACTCCTTGACATCCATCAATGCCGTTTTAAAAAGGAATGCTCAGCAACTGATCATCTACTTCGCCTTGAAAACACAGACAAGGTTCTATTTAACGGAAATAACACTGCCTTCCTGTTTTTTTTTCTTGAGAAAGCATACGACACAACGTGGAGATTTGGGATTTTTCGCGACCTTGCAGAACGTGGCCTCCGCGGCAGGAAGTTAAACTGCCAAAATGATTTCCTGTCGAAGCGCTCATTCCAAGTACGCCTGGGATAAACCCTTTCCAGGAAGTTCGTTCAAGAAAAAAAGGGTTCTTCATTGGTGTATTTTAAGCACAACGTTGTTTATTATAAAGATGATTTTAATTAACAAAATAATCCCAAAGTCGTATGATGTATTCAGTCTATGTCGACGACCCTCAATTGCATGCACATTCTCCAATGTAGCAACGTGCGAGAGACTAACACTGCTAACGGTAAACAAACTAGAGACATGTGCAGACAAAAATGGATTCCAGTTCTCCACACAGAAAGCGGTTGGCGTGGTGTTCTCCCTAAAACGAGGTCTACAATCCAACTCCAGCTTATATCTAAACAAGATCGAACTGCCTATAAAAATGATGCAAAACATCTGGGTATTAATTTTGACCAACATTTCCCATTTCTACCTCATAAAAATGCTCTAAAAAACAAAGCCTCCAGATCCTGGGACATAAAGTAATTTGCAGAAAACACTAGGGATCTGACAGGAAATGTCTTTTACAAATTTATCGGTCTATTGTTCGCTCTACCTTAGATTACTAATGTATAGTTTACATGTCAGCGAGACCATCATATCTTAATCGATTAGATGCAATACAAAATTTAGGTTTGCGTCTTTCCGCTGGTGCATGTATCTAAACATATCTGTCACCAAAGAATCACAAAGGACCCATCTAGAACTTTATTTAACAACAAGCCGCAGACAACTAGGCCACTGCACTTGCGTTTTGAATAGATGTGCCAAAACATCGGCCTAATTGACACATTACCTGAAATTGCTGGAAAACGAGATCCACTGCCTCCACGGCATCATTTTCTACAGAATCTGCGCTTTTACTCTTACACAGTTCCATAAAAATAAGTTCCGCAGCATCATATTTTCACGTAGTGGTGATGGCAGTCGAACGAGCAATTAAGACTGACAAAAGGTCTTCTAGAAGAAAACTGTTAAATGGGCTAACTTGCGCCTACAATGGACTGAATCACTCGGCGGTGGCGAAGCGACAAGCGTGCTCGGTGGTCGTCGAACAGAATGCCCGCCGCGTACGGCCGTGCTCAATTTAAAGCTGATAGCAAATGAATAGTTAGCAAATGAACTAACACTGCAAATTTTTGCGACATTACTCACCACTGAAAGAAGCATCGACCCGATTCATTAAAACAAATAATGGGACTAGTAAGAGGTAAAACGGATCTTGCAAAATAGCGAGTGGAAATGCAGCATCCTTTAGCGTGCATAAAACGGCTTCAGCAGGACTACATGGACAACTTCTGGTCGTAAGCGGTGTCGCTGGGATGAAGTCATTGCGTCAGGGATGAGTTCATAATCCAGTTCATCAAGCCGACGAAGAACCTTGTACGGGCCGAAATAGCGGCGCAGAAGCTTTTCACTCAATCCACGGCGATGAATGGCGTCCACACCCAGACTTGGTCTCCTGGCTTGTATTCCGCATTGCGTCTTCGTAGTTTGTAGCGTCTGGCGTCGAACCACTGCTGATCTTTGATCCGTAATCGGGTAAGCCTTCGATCTTCTTGTGCGCGTTGAAGGTAGGCGGCAAGTTCGACGTCCTCATCTTGTGTAACGTTTGGCAGCATGGCGTCTAGCGTGGTCGCGGTCTCCCTGCCATGGAGGAGCCTAAAAGGCGTCATCTTGGTGGTCTCCTGCACTGCGGTGTTGTAGGCGAAGACGACGTGAGGCAGGACGACATCCCCGGTTTTGTGTTCGGCATCGGCATACATGGCGAGCATATCGGCGATGGTTTTGTTCAAGCGCTCGGACAGTCCGTTAGTCTGCGGATAGTATGCAGTTGTCCTCCGGTGGCTGGCTTGGCTGTAACGCAGGATGGCTTGCGTTACCTCCGCCGTGAATGCTGTTCCTCTGTCTGTGATGAGAACATCTTAGGCGGCGTGTCGAAGAAGAAAGCACTCCACGAAAAATTTGGGGACTTCTGCTGCTGTTCCGTTCGGTAGAGCTTTCGCCTCGGCGTTGCGGGTAAGGTAGTCGGTCGCTATGATGATCCACTTATTTCCAGACGTTGACGTTGGAAAAGGGCTAAGCAAGTCTATGCCGATCTGCTGAACATTGAGGGAGGTTCGATGGGGTTCAGAATTCCTGCTGGTCGTGTGGGAGGGTCTTTCGTCGCTGACAATCTCGGCAGGTTTTCACATAATGTGCGACATCGGCAGACAGTCGGGGCCAGTTTTACTTGTCTTGAATGCGGCGGAGGGTGCGAGTAAACCCGATATCTCCAGCTGTCGGCTCGTCGTGTGAAGTGTGTAGAACAGCTTCGCGGAGACAAGCAGGTACAACCAGGAGGTAGGCTATTTTGCTCGCTGCAAAGTAATTCTTCACGAGGACCTCATTCTGCTCACATTAGGAACACAGTCCTAGCTTGAATGAAGCGGGGGGTTGAGAAACCTTGTCTTCCAGGTGCTCAATGAGGCGTTTTAGCTCGAAGTCCGAGCGTTGCTGTTGAGCAAAAGAGCTGGGGCTGATGAGTCACAGGAAGGAGTCCTCATTGTTGTCTGGCGGCGGTGCATCTACAGGGCCTCGTGAGTGGCAATCGGCATCCGAGTGCTTGCATCCGGACTTGCAAATGACGGTGACGTCAAACTCCTGCAGACGCAGACTCCATCGAGCGAGTCGGCCAGAGGGGTCCTTCAAATTGGCAAGCCACCACAGCGCATGGTGATCGCTTACCACCTTGAACGGTCGTATGTACAGGTATGGGCGGAAGTTTGACGTAGCCCCGAAGATAGCAAGGTTCCTTCTGAGTTGTCGAATAGATAGCCTCGGCCTTGGAAAGGGAACGGCTAGCGTATGCGATGACTTTTTTCAGCCCGTCTCTTTTGTGAACGAGGACGGCACCTAGGCCCACGCTGCTTGCGTCAGTATGAACTTCAGTATCGGAGTTTTCATCAAATTGCGCGAGGATCGGTGGGGACTGTAAACGCCCCTGGAGTTCCTTGAAGGCTTCTGCTTGCAGCGCTTCTCATTTAAACGGCACGTCTGACTTCGTCAGTTGGGTCAGGGGCTCGGTGATACGCGAAAAGTTTTTCATAAATCGTCTGTAATATGCGCACAATCCGAGAAATCCGCGCGCTGCTTTCGTATCAGCCGACAATGAAAACTGTTCAATAGCAGCTGTTTTCTGCGGGTCTGGGCGTACTTCCTCCTTGCTAACGATGTGGACTAGAAACAGAAGCTCTTCTTAGGCAAAGTGGCGCTTCTCTGCTTTCATGTTTAGGCCAGGTGACGCGATGGCGTCTAGTACTGTTCGATTTTTTTTTTTGAGGTGCTCATCAAAGTTCAAGGCGAAGAAAACGACGTCATCTAAATATAATAGACAAATTTGCCACTTCAGGCCTGCCAGAACTCTATCCATTACTCGCTGAAACGTCGCTGGTGCGGAACAGAGACCAAATGGTATCCCCTTGAACTCAAACAGCCCATCCGGAGTGATGAATGCTGTCTTCTCGCGATCTCTTTCGTCGACCTCATTTTGCCAGTAGCCGGTCTTGAGGTCTATCGACGAGAAATATTTGGCGTTGCAGAGGCGGTCCAGTGTGTCATCGGTGCGGGGAGACGTCCTTCTTTGCTCTTTTGTTCAAGCAGCGGTAATCAACGCAGAATTCAAGTGCGCCGTCTTTCCTTCTCACTAGAGCAACCGGTGCCGCCCATGGGCTGTTTTAAGGCGGGATGACGTCGCCGCGAAGCATTTCTTCGAATTGGTCCCGGATGGCTTGTCGTTCTCGCGGTGGCACACGGTAGGGGCTTTGACGGAGAGATCGGGCCAGTTGGTTCGTTGTAATGCGGTGTTTGGCAATTGGCGTTGGTCGGACCTTGGGCAATGTTGAAAAACACTCACTGTATCTGCGAAGCAGATTGTGGATCTGGTTTTGTCTGTTCCGGTGCAGCGCTGGGTTGATGTCGAAAGTGGGCGAGTTCTCTTGGCCAGGCGAATCTGCGGAGGGGTCGGAGATGGAGGAGACTCGTACGTCCGATATTTCATCGAAGAAAGCAATCGTCGTTCCTCTTTTAATTTGACGGTATTCTTCGCTGAAGTTAGTAAGCAGTACTTTGGCCTGGCTATTGCAGAAATGTGCGATGCCTCTTTCGATGCTGATTCCTCGGTCTAGAAGCAACTGCATGTTGCCCTCGATTACAGCTTCATCGTTAATGGCTTTCATGGAGCCTACGGTCACGATAATGCTTGAATGGGGTGGCACGCTCACTTCTTCCTCCATAACACTCAGAGCAACGTAACTTTCACGAGTATTCATAGAAGTGATGGCTTCGTCCGTCGAAAACGTGATCAGCTTGGACCGCAGGTCTACGATCGCCTGATGCTCACTAAAAAAATCCATACCCAAGATCACTTCGCGGGAGCATTGAGGTAGCACAACAAAGGTCGCAGAATAGGTATGTCCTTTGACAGTCACTCGCGTTGTGCATCGTCCTGATGGTGTAATGAGGTCGCCTCCTGCGGTGCGAATTTTTGGGCCGTCCCAAGCCGTTGTGACTTTTCTCAGCTGTGCAGCGAATGCTCCATTCATCGCTGAGTAATCGGCTCCAATGTCGACAAGAGCTTTAACTTTCCGACCGTCGATAGTCATTTCTAAATCGGAGGTCCTAGCTCTTGCATTGCATGCCGCTCTCGGCGTCGGGTCACAGCTTCGTCGCGTATGCGAGCCGCGGGTGGGGCGTGTGGTCGAAGCTTTTTCTGGCAGTTTGCGTCGTGGTACGGGTAGTGACGAAGAATATGGCCGGCCTCACCGCAATGGAAGCACAACGGCCGGTTGTCGGAAGTCCTCCAAGCGTCGCATTTCCTTGGGCTTGAGCGTCGATCGTAGGCTGGGCGCGCGGGGCCAGGGAGGTGGCGTTTGGGAACAAGTAGTTCATGTCGGACAAGATCCAGGGGTTGTCGTTGGGGCTGATGAGTCCTTACTGCAGCGGCATAGGACATGGGCTGGGGTTCTGGGGCCGTCGGGGTGCGAAGTACCTGTTGCACTTCTTCCCATACCACATCCATCAGAGTCGCTGCTTGTGGCTGTGGGGAGGATGGCAGTAATCGGCGTAGCTTCTCTTTGACGATTTCGCGGATGACTTCCTACAAGCTGTCGCTGGTGGTGGCGGTCGTGACCGAGCGGATTGAAAAGGCAGATGAAGGGCGATTGTACTGCCGAGCTCGGACGACGAGGGTTTTCGCAATCGCGCAGGCGTCTTGCATGAATTCTCCGACTGTTTTTAGCAGCTGGTGGACGAGGCTGCCAAAGAGTTGTTCTTTTAATCCACACATTAAAAACTGAACTTTCTTTTCCTCAGTCATCTCGGGGTCGGCGCGGCGAAATATGCGCTTTATCTCCTTGAAGTAACCATGGACGGTCTCATTCAGAAGCTGGATCCTGGACTCGAGGAGTCGTTCAGCTCTTTCTTTCCTCACGACACTAGTGAATATCTTAAATTGTTCTCTATTGAATAGTTCCCATATCGTAATGGACGATTCGTAGTTTTCGTACCACGTGCGTGCGGAGCCATCCAATGAGAACAAAATACGTGGCCAATTTTTGCCGCATCATCCCACTTGTTGAATGACTCCACGCGGTCAAATTGTTCCAACCATTCTTCGGGGTCTTCGCTTAGGGATCCATTAAAAGTTGGCGGCACCCGTGGCTGCTTCAGTATGATTGGTGTCGACATCGGCGAGGTTGCGGTGCTGGTAGCAGCTTCTTTTCGCTCTCTGGTGCGGTCCGGCAGGGTCCGGAACTCAGGCTGCTCTCCCTGGAGACGTCGGCTGGCTCGCTGAGCTGCTGGCTCGTCCTCGGGTGCGAAGCGCCGAGGGCTTGTGTCACGACTTGAAGGGGACGTCCGGAACATGAAAGGCTACCCAGCACCTCCACCAGACGTCACGTAGTGGTGACGGCAGTTGAAGGAGCGACGAAGACGGACAAAAGGTCTTCTAAAAGAAAACTGTTTATTGGGCTGACTTGCGCCCACAATGGACTCAATCACTCGGCGGCGTCGAAGCGACAAGCGTGCACGGCGGTCGTCGAACAGAATGCCCGCCGCTGTCGGCCGTGCTCAACTTAAAGCTGATAGCGAAGTTTCGAGATAAAGCATACAAAGTTAATTGAGCATTCCGGAACGTAGATTCAGCTCTGCCTGGCGGCGATCAGTCGAGATAAATCTAGTCGCGTCTTGAGTCACAAACAAAGCGATAAACTGGTGTGGCGGCTGGTTTGAAGAACGAACAAACACTGCAATATTTCGCGGAAATATTATACAATAATTTCGTGCACTCTAGAAAAGATACAGTACTTTTAGAGCTTTTTATGCAGATGTCTCAAAAACAAATTTTTACATTGGAAGCCTAGTAGTACAAGGTACTTTTAATAAAATCGTAAGGCTCCCAGAGTGCTCATCAATCTTCACTGCCGAATATTACACCGTCGCTGTAGCCATTGAAGAAATACTGAACGAGAACTTCAGAAACGGTAATATTAACACAGACTCACTCTTGAAATGCAATCACTCCTTTACAAGGTGACATCATACACAACCTTGTAACAGCCACAGCTCAAGGACTAAATATAGAACTCTTCTGGGTCCCGAGTCATGTCCGCATAAAGGGCAACGAAAGAGCAGACTTCTGCGCTCCTCAAGTTCGACACAAGCATATTAAAGAAGCAAAATTCCGTTTAAAGATTGTGTCAAGGCGTTTATTTGAAGCACAGGTCGGTTGGTCTTGGTTGTCCGGCGACACGACGGGCACACTCACAGGCGTCGTTCGAAAAACCCAGCTGCACTTCGTCTGCTTCTTCGCTGTCCCGCTTGAACTCGTCCGCTTCTTCGCTGCGCTGCGCCTGTCGGTCCCATTACAATTACTCTCCCTCCGAAAAGGAGCCATCCTGGCGACTTACGGAGAGGAGAGGATGGGCGGGTCATAGTAAGGCTTGAGGCGCTCAACGTGCACAGTTTCGCGCCCCCGGCGACGGTGGTCCGAAGAGGGAACGAGCGGCTCAACGATATAAGTCACCGGAGAAGTTTGGTGGACAACCCGGTAAGGTCCGTGAAAGCGAGACAGTAGTTTCGTGGCGAGGCCGGGAGTGGAGGAAGGCACCCAGAGCCAAACGAGGGCGCCAGATGGGTATGACGCTGGAGGGTCCGGGGAATCCCGACGGTGCTTCTGATCCCATTGTTGCTGTGTGGTGAAAGAGCGGGCAAGTTGCCGGCATTCTTCGGCATACAGGTGAGCTTCGGAGAGTAAAGTGGTCTCGGAAGGGTCAGGGTGATAAGGAAGGATGGTGTCCATGGTGGATGTAGGCTCCCGGCCATATAAGAGGAAGAAAGGAGAAAACCCCGTTGTTGTCTGAGTAGCTGTGTTATACGCGTACGTGACGAACGGGAGCACTTGATCCCAGTTGGAGTGGGCGGTGTCAACGTACATGGCGAGCATGTCACTCAGAGTGCGGTTGAACCGCTCAGTCATGCCGTTGGTCTGGGGGTGATAGGCGCTGGTGTAGCGATGAACGATTTGGCATTGCTTGAGCAGGGCCTCGACGGCGTCCGAGAGAAAAACACGGCCGCGGTCACTCAGAAGTTCTTTCGGGGCGCCGTGACGAAGAACAAGACTGTGTAGAATGAAGTGGGCGACATCGTTTGCGGTAGCAGATTGGAGAGCCGACGTTTCGACGTAACGGGTGAGATGGTCAACGGCAACAATGATCCACCGATTATTAGCCGAAGTAGTTGGAAGCGGGCCATAAAGATCAATGCCGACGCGGTCAAAGGGACAGCCAGGGCAAGGTAACGGCTGCAAAGGAGCGGCGGCGGGGTGGGGAGGTTTCTTGCGACGTTGGCAGGCGATGCATGACCGAATGTACTGACGTATGTAGCGGTACATACCTCGCCAGTAGAATTGCTGACGCAGGCGAGCATATGTTTTCAGTACACCGGCGTGGCCGCATTGTGGAGCGGAGTGAAAAGAGGCACAGATTGTAGCACGGAGGTGTCGAGGGATGACCAACAGCCACTTCCGGCCGTCGGGGAGGTAATTACGGCGGTATAAGAGGCCATCACGAACGGCGAAGTGGTGGGCTTGGCGGCGAAGGGTCCGGGTCGAAGGATGCGGCGAGGGAGTGTTCAGGAAGTTTAGCAGCGAGGTGATCCAAGGATCCTTCAATTGTTCGGAGAGCATATCAGGGATGTTGAACGAAGAGAATTCGTAGGCACAGACGAGGGCAGAGGTTGACTCGCATGGGAGTGGTGAACGAGAAAGGGCGTCGGCGTCCGAGTGCTTGCGGCCGGAGCGATAAATGACGTGTATATCAAACTCCTGGAGACGTAAAGCCCAGCGGGCGAGTCGGCCAGAAGGATCTTTGAGGGAGGATAGCCAGCATAGGGCGTGGTGGTCTGTGACGACATAGAAGGGCCGGCCGTAAATGTAAGGGCGGAACTTGGCAATTGCCCAAATGATGGCGAGACATTCTTTTTCTGTAACAGAATAGTTTGATTCCGCCTTGGTGAGGGCGCGGCTGGCGTAAGCGACGACGTATTCCGGATACCCAGGCTTTCGCTGGGCAAGAACTGCGCCCAAGCCCACACCGCTCGCGTCAGTGTGAACTTCTGTCGGACAGGCGGGATCAAAATGGTGAAGGATGGGGGGAGAGACCAGCAGGCGACGTAAAGTGCTGAACGCGGTATCGCAGGCGGGGGACCAAGACGAAAGGTTCGGGCTGCCGGCAAGAAGCTGCGTTAAAGGGGCGATGATACTGGCGAAATTTCGGATGAAGCGGCGAAAATATGAGCATAAGCCTATAAAACTGCGAAGTTCTTTTAAGGTGGTTGGTTTGGGGAAGTCAGCGACGGCGCGAAGTTTGGCAGGATCAGGAAGAACGCCGTCTTTGGAGATGACATGGCCTAATATTGTGAGCTGCGTTGCACCGAAGTAACATTTTTTCAAGTTTAGTTGGAGGCCGGCGTCAGTAAGGCTAGTGAGTACGCGCTGAAGGCGGTGCAGATGGGAAGGAAAATCTTTGGAAAAAACGACAATGTCATCTAAGTAACACAGACAAGTGTCCCATTTGAGGCCACTGAGAATAGTGTCCATCATCCTTTCGAATGTGGCTGGAGCATTGCAGAGGCCGAATGGCATCACATTGAACTCATACAAGCCGTCTGGGGTGACGAAAGCGGTTTTCGGCCTGTCGTTCGCCGCCATCGGGACCTGCCAGTAGCCGGAGCGTAAGTCGAGGGATGAAAAATACTCCGCTCCCTGCAAGCAATCCAGTGCGTCGTCGATTCGGGGTAGAGGATAAACATCCTTGCGTGTGATCTTGTTGAGACGGCGGTAGTCCACACAGAACCTGATGGAGCCATCTTTTTTCGTCACCAAGACAACAGGAGAGGCCCAAGGGCTGTGAGAAGGCTGTATTATGCCGCGCCGAAGCATGTCGTCAACATTGTCACGGATGACGCGGCGCTCGCTCGGCGAGACTCGGTACGGTCGCTGACGCAAGGGAGCGTGGGTACCAGTGTCAATTGAGTGAGAGACGGCCAATGCGCGCCGCAAGGAGGGCTGGGAAAGGTCGAAAGAGTTGCGGAAGCGGCAGAGAAGTTCCAAGAGTTGGTCACGGTAAGCGGACGGAAGGTCGGGAGCGATGTTACGACGAAAGACGTCGATGGAAATCGGATCGGGCGCTGTCGCACAACAGGCTAAGGCAGTAACTGGGGAGCAGGCACGGGTATCGGAGAACTCGGAAGCAAGAGCAGGGTCCAGTTCTTCAATAGAGCCGAGGCATTCGCCGCGAAGAACAAACGACGGGTAAGAAAATGGGTTGGTGACATAGATGGCGCAGTGGCCATCGGAAATCGAGACAACGGCGAATGGAATGAGGAGGCGCTGATGGCGAGTGGGTGCTGCGGTAGGTGTGAGAAAGAACAGGGCCGCTGAGGAAAGAGTCGGGGCGGAGCGGAACGAGGGCTGAAGAGGAGGGAGGTATGTCGGTGTCGGCAGCTACAAGAAGCTTAGCGGAGCGCACAGGTAGGTCACACAACGAAACATCACACTGGGGAGAAAGCTGAAGTTCCGCACGGGCACAATCAATCACTGCACGGTGGGTCGAGAGGAAATCGCAGCCGAGGATGACATCGTGAGAGCAGGCGGTCAGCACAACAAACTCTATGGTATAGGCGACGTCGTTGATAGAAACGCGGACCGTGCAGGCTGCGATGGGGTGGATGCGCTGAGAGGTGGCCGTACGTAGTGAAAAGTCAGACAGCGGCGTTGTCACCTTACGAAGTTTGCGGCGAAGAGCATCACTAATTACTGACACTGCAGCACCCGTGTCGACGAGCGCGAGAACGGGGACGCCTTCAACAGACACCTCAATCACGTTAGCAGGAGAACACGGAGGACTTAAAAAGTTGGCAAAACACGCAGTTCTTGCCTCCTGAACTGCGGCAGTCAGTTTTCCTCTGGGAGAGGGTCCGGGCGGCGGAGCATCGGAGAAATGGAACGTCGACGTGGGGAAGGCGAGCGACGAGTAGGGTACTGGGAGCGATGTGTAGAGGAGGCAGAAGAGACATCAGGCAAGGGCGGCCCGGAATCGTAGCGGAAATTGCGCATGAAATCGCCAGAACGAGGAGATCGCTGACGGCAAAAGCGTGCGACATGGCCCGGAAGGCCGCAGGAATAGCATATCGGTCGATTGTCCTCGGTACGCCAGGGGTTCGTAGGGTTTCGGCGGGGTCGACGAACCGGGACCTGCGGCGGGGGTATAGACGGCGGTGGAGCATAAAAGGCCGGGCTGCTAGGGTAGGCGGCAGAGGTGGGCGAGCGCCGTGTACCGGTGACTGCTTCAGCATAGGTGAGCGGCGCTGCCACAGGAGGAGGTGGGGGACTGGATGGCAGAACTGCAGCGACCTGCTCCTGAATAACACGACGGAGAGTGGGCGTGAGAGATGGCGCCAGGTCGTGCGGAGGGCAGACGGGGTCGGGAAGGTGATGCAGCAGAGAAAGCTGGCGAGCGACCTCTTCGCGGATGAAGTCTTTAACCTGCTGCATGAACAGGGACTGCTCAGCAGACGAGCCACCAAGGGCCAAGCCAGCAAGACCCCCCGCAGGCGCGCCGGACAGCCGCGTAGATGCGCGTTGCTTGCGGAGTTCGTCGAAGCTTTGGCACAGCTGGATGACGGTAGCGACGGAGGTGGGGTTCTTCGCCAGCAGCATCTGGAAAGCGTCATCGGCTATGCCTTTAAGTATGTGGTTGACTTTATCCCCTTCGGACATGGAGGGGTTGACACGCTTGCACAGGTCAACGATGTCCTCGATGTAGCTTGTGAACGTCTCGGAAGGGAGCTGAGATCGAGCACGAAGACGTTGCTCGGCGCGAAGCTTCCGGACGGCGGGGCGGCCTAAAACGTCGGCGAAGCTTGTTTTAAAGGACGACCAGGTGGGAAGGTCGGCCTCATGGTTGCGAAACCATAGGTTGGCAACGTCCGTTAGATAGAATAGGACGTTGCTAAGTTTCCCGGAATCGTCCCACCGATTGTAAGTGCTGATGCGCTCATAGGAGGCCAGCCAATCGTCGACGTCTTGGTCATCGGTGCCACTAAAAGGAGAAGGGTCACGCTGGCGCTGCACCCTGTGACAGAGTACGGTGGCAGGGAGGGGCTGCGATGGTTCACGCGGACCTTCCGGCATGGTGGCGGAGACGAGGAGCGTTCCACTTCGAAGTTCCAGGATGAGGACCGGGACGGGAACCGAGGCACTTCCACCAAGTGTCAAGGCGTTTATTTGAAGCACAGGTCGGTTGGTCTTGGTTGTCCGGCGACACGACGGGCACACTCACAGGCGTCGTTCGAAAAACCCAGCTGCACTTCGTCTGCTTCTTCGTTGTCCCGCTTGAACTCGTCCGCTTCTTCGCTGCGCTGCGCCTGTCGGTCCCATTACAATTGTATTAAATTATTTCATAGCAAGATAAAAGAAAAAGGGCAGTTCAGATGGAAAAACGAAGTCGATAACAAAATGCACGTTGTAAAACCAGTGGTAGGTGAATGGAAATCATGTTTGCACCATTAGCGATTCATTGAAGATGTAATATGTCGTCTTCGTGGAGGGCCTGCACACATGACAAACAAATTTCTATTATCAAAAGAAGACAAGCCTGTTTGTAGAAGATGTTGAGATGACTTAACAATAAGCCAAATTTTATACTCAAGCACAAAACTTGAAAAAGTAAGGAAAAAATACGTTACTGAGTTGTGTAAAAACACATTCCTTTACATACAACGTTCCTCTTTGGAGAAGGTGTAGTTGTTGACATATCTCGTGTGTTTAGCTTTTTAAGAGAAGCAGGTTTTCTCAGCAAACTCTAAACTCTCACCCACTGATTCGCTTTATTTTTGATACACCTAGACCACCTTCTCATTCCTGAGAAGAAGGCAGATGTTTTGTTTTACTGCTTGGGAGGCTCAACATCCTTGCCCAGCCAAGGATGCCTGGTGAGGTTACCCGACCTTTTTAAAGATTTTAATATTAGCCATTCAAAACCTTTGTTCTTCTTTCAACATTAGGTGACAGAAAACAATGTTTTACGCCCTCTACATGACTGCAGATTAATACGTGTAAATATTCAAGCAGAGAACAATTTCCCATATCATGAGGTTGGGCCATGATGGCCTGAGTCGCCTATGTGCCATATTATCCAAAACAACAACACAACTTTATTTCGATATATATCCTGTTGTACTATCTCTAATAATTACAGTACCAGATGCTACTTTACGTTATTTTCAGAATACGATGCTCTTACTTTAAATAGGCCAAAAGCTGTCGAAGTGTGCACCTTGACAACAACGTGAGTCCTCGTTGCAGGAGCCATGACAGTGTCGCTTTTGCCGAAGCAGTTCTCCGATCTACGGCTATTCTTGAAGTATTCGGGTGCTTTACAATCGTCATGAACTCCCAGCCTGTTATAAACAACAACCGGCCACTACGTTGACAACTGAGAGAATATCGGCGGAGTCAACCTTCTGGAAATTGCAGTTGCCCTAATTAAAAATAACAGTGCAAAGCAATGTTCCCAAGGGTTAAAACACTATTATAAGCTTTGTTTAAGATAAGCGTTCTGAGCTACCGTCAACGTTTTCATAAAATGAATTATTTTCGATGGATACGATCACTGATGGGACGCCAACGAAGCTTCTTTACACGCGGTTTCCATGATTTTCTTGTGCCTCAACACGAGTCTGGAAGTGTTTATGGCACCTTGAGATGCATTTTGCAGAACCAAATGTGTAAAAAGAAAAATTTTGCTTTCATGCATTTTTAGCGAGATTATGGCTTCAGATTTTTTGGAGTCTTTTCCTAGGGCAAGTCAAAACAAAAAGAAAATAAAGGCCCACAATATGCTCCAGTTAGTTTGTTTTCTGAAAAAGAAGACAGCCACTTCCATTTTAATTAATCCCACAAAATAAATTATTAACAAAATTGTCTACCCATGGTAAGTCGCAAAAAAAGGCATTGGTGTATGGATTCCTTAGATTCGAGTTTTGTTCCTCAGCGCTTCAATGGCTGTGATGCATAAACAAGTTGGTCAAAACCTCTGTCACTTTTTCTACATACTGCAAATCACGAGCTTGAAAAAACAATGTGCAGGTTTTTGGCGTTCTACTAAGAATAAATGAAACGGTAGGTTGGTATATTCTAAATTTTAATATTGCAATAGCAGAACTTGCAATAACTACCACGGTTTGCAGGTATATTTGTATGGTTGTTAGAGGGTTCTGCCACCTTTTCTTGTTTTTGCGAAACATGCTGTTTAGTGCAAAAGGTGCCCTCTTGAGACACTGACACAATGTCTAAATGCTTTAAAGAGCCAGGTCTTGATTGAAGCTGGTGCCAACATAAACACCGTGAGGCTGGATTTACTAACGTATTGAAGATAAGTGTTGATATTACGCTTGAGTTTGGCCGATGCTTGAGTGATGTGGTTTACGGACAATTTAATACCAGGAAGAACAGATACAAAAATAAAGGCCTTTAAAAACCTCGTTACAGCTAGCCATATGCTAGGCTTCCCAAATAAAAAGAGCAATGCGATAAGATGATATCTTTAGAAATTATAAAACACAGCGAAAATTTGACCGTTTATAAAGATTCAAGTTTGGGGGGAACACACTGCTTTCTATCCACCTCAAATATTTTCAACGCGCAATCAGAATAATGAGATAATTAGATGCCATCAGCCAACTCATGTCGCCTGCAGCTATAATTAAGGTGGCGGACATTTCTCATTTCTAACACAATTAAATTGCGATGTAAGCATTGGTGAATTAGAAATCGGTACAAAAAGCGAGACTTGCCAGGCCAAAATTTTAACACCATGGAGATCAACTGTCGAAGCGACCTGTGAACGTAGTCATTTATTTTAAACAACTTATTAATAATAATACACAATGCATCATTTTAGATTATTATCTCTCGCACCCTTACGTGGTCCTTGGTAGGAATTACTTTAGCAGGCGGGTACACTTGAGGAAAATAGCGCTATGTTGGTATCATTTAGGACGTAAAAACGATAGCACTTTTGCTGCTTGCTCAGCAACTCTCGGCGTGCTTCTATCGTTTTTTCTGATGGTTGAAAAATTTTAAAAGAAGCACTGATTGCAGAGTGGTGCCACTACATCTTGGAGAAGCCTCCGGAGAGCAACCAGTAGCGCTGGTAGCATATAAGGCAGTATTGTCGCTGAGTGCGGCAACCACACAACAGATAGGAGGCATGATTGAAGAGGAGGTGCACGACCCTCAGAGTTTCTTTGTAACCTAAGTACGGCACTCTTCCTTCCGAAAACGAGCTCATACTTGCAAAGCACATTTTTTTATCATGATCATCATCATCATCATCATTTTATTTTATAAAGCCAATACATCAAAACTTGATTGGACCCATAGCCAGCTCGGCTAGTGAAATGTCCAAATACATGATATTCACTACAAAAATGTCACACATTCAAAATAGACGTACCAAAAGACGTGAGATGCTACAATAGCGGTTTCAAATATGATAAGGACATACATATTCTGAACAACAACAAAAACAACATTCGAACGACGAGGCAAGTAGATCGGTCTTACTTGCGATGCCGCCCAAGTATTCTTGTTCAACTACTGCGAATCAAAAGAAATCGGCTATTCATTTGATAGGAACGAGGCAAAACAGAAACAAGAATAAAACTGAAAAGGTTTGCCACGCGCACTCGCATTTTCCTTTATAGTTTTAGGCCAAACGCGATAAGTTTAACAGCAAAAGGCGAAAAATATTTGTTTTGTTTCGCTTAAGCTTGTATCTGCGTATTTATTGAGCGTTGTCCAAAGACTGCAGAAAAACTACTTGAAAACCATTTTTTAATAATTTCGATTGATAAAATGGATAACATGGTACGCAGTTTTATCACGAGTTTTTCCTGCATAAATTGCACTGCCGATGGTTGCAGTTTTAGATGTTTAGTCAATTTTTTTTGCTTCCTTGCCGCTGCCCTATTCGTCATTGCAGTTGCCTCGGTGTATGTAGTGAGTCAAATGTTTATGTAACAAAAGCAGCTGGACTCTGCGCTAGTGATCGTGATTACAAACTTCCCTTGCGCGAACTATTAATTTTTCTGACAATTGCTACATTTATCATCCTTCCGGTGAAAACTGTGAAAGCAAATAGCTAAATGTTGAAACGAAGCAAAATGGCTTAATAGGTAGCACAGCGTAAGGTCGCTTATGAAGACTACACAAAATACAGAGCTGTCGATGCGATCAGTTGTAAGGGAGTTCCAATTAAAGTATGAAAACACTATTCAAATGGCTAAACTCTCAGCAAGATTTTGCGATGCTTGTCAGTTTGTGCCAATTATCGTGCGATGTTTGTAGGCTGGAGCGAAGAGAAATGAATCAGTAGCTTTATATCAAACATTTTTGTGATGGGAGTCGAATTCGCAGCGGCGTGAACCGATGAGCTTCATTGAAATGTACACGAGAGCGCTAGGCTGTCGTCCAGTGTTAAACTACAACACAATCTTTGGGCGCGTATTGCACACCGCCGTCTTTAACGACTTCAATCAGCGGCGTGAAGGCACAGAAGGAGAATTCGGCGTTTTCGTTGTCCTTATGGATCATGAAAATCTGCTTCGCGCGACTATAGAAGGAACAAAATTTTGTCAATTTTTCACTTGCATCTACAATTCATAAAACTTCTATGTAGTGCGACCGACGTAGTTCTTTCTCCTAAACGGTTGACAGCTCGTGGTGATATTTATAGTGGAGGGCGAGCACCAAGGCCGACCGCGATTCACCGTGATGTGATGCTTTTGTACTGGGATGAATTGATCCCAAATTTCTGCAGTAATTGTCACGGGTGCATGCGTAACACTCCACATCACCGCCTGAGAAATGATGGGCGATTTATTTCTTTCGCACTGCCCCGTAAGCTGTAAGGCAGCCAAAAAAATTGTGCTGTTCGCCTCGCTTTTGTACCTGCGAGCGGTGGCGAGCGATCAAATAGTCCGCATACTGTTAATGCACCGCGTGCTTCTTTATTGACTCTCCCATCAAGCATCTCTCCCCAAAACATCTCGACGTTATTGAAATCAGTTCTTTTATAAATCTTCTCGTCAAGCCTTAGAATGAGACGAGGCGGTACTGGCGTTCCCTTGCTTGGAAAGCAGGAGCGACAAACAGGATTTCATTCCCGTTACCTCAATCCTGGTAGTCAGCAGTCCCGCTTATTATCCCTTTGAATTCATCGTCGTAATGTCAGCCTTTGCTTATTTAATGAATTTTTTTACAGTTATCTTATGTACCCAGCCTAACTTGCCACGCCAGCCCGCACATCCCACCGCAGTTTTTCTTTTAACGTTTCCTGACTATGCGTCTACCCTTTTAGATTTTCCGCTTCATTTTTTCCCGGGCTCCTTCAGACTAGTACGACCTATCTAGCAACATCGCAGCCATCACGTGCTCACCAAACTTCACCAAAAATGTCACCGGTCATCTTTCCCGGAGTTAAATAGTTGCTCCTTATGCTTCACTTAAGTGACACCTCTCTCCTCCTGTTTAAGGTATTGAAATGAAGTTAACTCTAAAACATCATCGCCTATTTAACCTCCAATAAACTTCTATGCACCACAGTAGGATGTCGTCGGGGCTTAAGAAATGAAAACTATCCGAACAACCGCCATCCGACGATGATATTTCTATTTAGTTTTATATAGAGCAGCATAAGGTAGGACGATGCCAACATTCTTTGGTTGCTGCAAGCGTTCCGCTTCCTTCATATCACGTGAAAATAAATTTCTGAGAAATAGCAGCACGCAGAAACACCCAGGCTTTGACGAGTATTCGCATTCTTTGTTTCAGTGCCTTCCTCATACAGAGCAAATTTACACTTCTCAACATCTACAAAAATGCTACAGCAGCAATATTTAAGCACAGCAGGCATAAAACAATGCATATTCCTTTCACGCAGCAAGCAACATGTATACTCTTATGAGGAGCGAGATTGCATTTTTTCGAAAAAGTCGAAACGTTGAGTGAGAAAAACACATGTATCAAAGGAACCGCCGGAAAGTCGATTGAACTAAAGGGCGCTTTAAGTTCGCGCGCAAGGAATGTACGTGATGGCTGTTGTTGTGAACGTGAGCCACTGTGGGTCTTAGACAAAATTGAAGCAACGAAACGTTACGTTGGTAATCAGTCACTCGTGTTAATGCTTTTGGCAGCCACTCTGCGGCACTAAGCATGGGAGGCAATAAGTTACAAGGCTGTTGAGAACGACAAGTTGGCACTTACAGGAAGCTGCCACACAGGGCAGGGTTAATTGGAGATGAATGGGAGATACCTTTATCTTGCAGTGGGCGTAGTGAGGCCGATGGTGATGATTGTTTCAAATCTCCGGGGCTAAAGCTTTCGTCATAAATGGATTAGAAGAGTCAGGCACAAAAAAATTCATTATGCGCTGCCGATGCAATAGCTTTCGGAGGATGTCCCTTGGCCGAAAAAATAATAATAGGTTTTTTGGGGGGAAAAGGAAATGGCGCAGTATCTGACTCATATATCGTTGGACACCTGAACCGCGCCGTAAGAGAAGGGATCAAGGAGGGAGTGAAACAAGAAAGGTAGAGAGAGGTGCCGTAGTTGAGGGCTCCGGAATAATTTCGACATCCTGGGGATTCTTAACGTGCACTGATATTCGCACAGTACACGGGCGCCTTCGCGTTTTTCCTCCATAAAATTGCATCCGATGTTTGTATGCAGCCGAGCCTGAAAACAATACAGATCCAAATTATAATATTGGCGTGAAATACATTTTCCAAATCATTATAGCGCATCTCTTCGCATGCCGTACCGGGGATGCCCATGGCACGAGCCCTTTTCACCACGACATGGTCAATGTGGTGTCGCCAGGGGGGTTTCTCGTAATAAATGACATTAGATATTTCAGGGATTGAACCTACGGTATTGGTTGTAACTGGAAAGTGAGAGAGACCACTACTGGATTCTGTAGAGGGAAAACAAGGATGGCGCACTTGATAACAATTAACTTCAGGTGTAAGCTGCTGAGCCAGTGATCAAGTGTACTCAAATATATCTGCAACCGACCATAGAGGGAATGTATATCTGGCGCAGCCCCAAGAAACGCAATGTCGTACGCATAGACGTAAGTGCGTACATGGCGATGGTGAGGAATTCAGCTCAACAGAATATTAAAGAGCACAGGAGAAAGACCAGCTCGTAACGATACACCTCTGGTTTGTTTCTACCTCTATCAATGAACGTCATTACGGATGCAAAAAAAATTCCTGTTATAAAGAAATGCAGATATCCATGCAAGAGAATGATTTTGGGTATATGTTACCGTCCCCCGTCCTCGAGCCATATATTCGTTGATGAATTGCATGATTCCCTTAACATGATCACTGTACGATTTCCGAGTACACCTATTGTCTTAGCTGGTGACTTTAACTACCCTAGTATCGTGTGGACTAGTACATCACCTTATCTCAGCTGCTTTTCTACTGAGTGTAAAAAGTTTTTGTCAACTTGTATGGATTTCAATCTTTCGCAGTTAGTCTCTAAACCTACTCGAACTACTTTATCCTCATCGAATGTTTTAGATCTTGTTCTAACTAACGTGCCTGATCATATCCCTTTGATTTTTTACCTACCTGGTCTCAGTGATCATTCTTTGCTGCATTTTGATGTACAAATTCCTGTATCTATCCGAGTTAGTCAGACTAAACACATTAGAGATTATAAACGGGCTGACTTTAATGCTATTAACTGCGAACTAGCTGGTTTTTTGGATGATTACTTACCAGGCTTTTCACAGCGTTCTCTTTACGCTAACTGGGATTTGTTCAAGGATATCGTTGAACATCTCATTAACACTTTTGTACCATTAAGATCTTTGAAGTGCGATCGGGAATCACCTTGGTTTAATAATGTTTTAAAAAGACTCTCCAATAAAAAGAAGCGCTTGTTCCGATCTGCGAAGTTGTTGAATTCTAAACAACGATGGGAGGCCTACTTTTCCGCAGCTGCAGAGTACAAAGGTGCGCTAAAAAACGCAAAGGACACATTTTTTAACCACACACTGCCTGCTATGCTGGTCAATAATCCAAAACAATTTTGGAATGTAGTTAACAAAAAAGACCCTTCCACAATACTACTTACTTCTTCTGATGGTGTTGCCTTTCCTCCATACGAATGTGCTTCTGTTCTAAACAATATATTTGCTGCGGCATTTTCTACCAACGTTTCTCTTGTTCATCGCGTGTGCCCTGTTTTTGATGCTCTTCCTATGGATCCAGTTATATTCGACGCGTCAGGCATCCAGTGCATCATAGAAAATCTTAAGGTTTCCTCTTCCTGCGGTGTTGACAACATTATTTCGAAGTTTTTAATTAATACAAAGTACTATTGTTCCATATTTCTTACTAAATTGTTTGAGCAGTCTCTTGCAACAGGTTGTATTCCCAATGATTGGAAAATTGGGAAGGTGATTCCACTGCATAAGTCCGGAAGTAAACATTCTCCTGATAACTTTAGACCTATATCACTCACTAGTATTCCGTGCAAGATCATGGAACACGTCATATATTCTGATCTCTTTTTTAGAATCTAACTCCTTTTTCAGCATTGCCCAGCATGGTTTTCGTAAGTCTTTTTCATGCGAAACTCAGCTAATATGTTTCACACATGACCTTCATTGCATCCTTGACCACGGGTCTCAGGCAGATTGCATATTTTTGGACTTCTCGAAAGCGTTTGACACTGTTTCACATGAGCTTCTCTTTCTTAAATTAAGCAATCTTAACATAGACCCTAATGTCCTTGCATGGCTACAATGCTTTCTTTCTAACCGTTCACAATTCGTAACAGCGAACAATATAAACTCTCATTCTTTGCCTGTCCGTTCCGGCGTGCCACAGGGGTCAGTTCTTGGGCCCCTCCTTTTTCTCATGTATATAAATGACTTACCGGCTAACATTTCTTCTTCAATTAATCTTTTTGCCGATGATTGTGTTATTTACCGCGAAATTAAAGATGGTAATGATGTCTCTTGTCTTCAATCCGATATTAACAAGGTTCTTGACTGGTCTTTTACTTGGAACATGCAACCAAACATTAATAAGTGTAAACATGTACGCATTTCTCGTCTCTCTAATGCCCCTTCTTCTTATCACATTAACAACGTGTCTCTCGAAACCGTGTCATGTTATAAATATCTGGGTGTTTACGTTTCTTGTAACCTGTCTTGGAAAACTCACGTTGAATACATAATAAATAACGCTGATCGCATGCTTGGGTACCTTCGCAGAAATTTCTCACGTTCATCTACTTCAATAAAATTATTACTTTATAAAACATTGGTTCGGTCCAAGTTAGAATATGCTGCATCTGTCTGGAGCCCTGGCATCGATTCACTCGTTTCAGATTTGGAAGCTGTACAGAACCGCGCATGCCGTTTCATTCTTTCTAATTATCACCGAACAAGCAGTGTAACCGCCATGAAATCAAGTTGGTCCCTACCACTTCTTTCCCACCGCAGATCAATAGCCTCATTGTGTCTCTTTCATAAAATTTACCACAACAGCTTTCTCAATCCTAAGTTACTGTGTAGACCATGTTACATATCAGCACGCGTTGATCACCGTCATAAAGTTGGAATCCCATCTTGTCACACCAAATGTTTTCATGACTCATTCATACCCCGAACTTGTGTCAGCTGGAATCACCTTCCCCACGACATCGCAGGTATTTCCGATAACAATGCATTTCGTAAAGTCCTTAATGTTTCTTTCTGAGTATGTGTCGTTTATTACTGTATAAAAATTGCCTTTTTACTGTCTACACACTGTTTTATTATATCCCCACTGCATTCTAATCTTATTGCCTTCCTGTGTTTTCACTTTTTATGTATTCCTGGTTTATTTTTGTTTTCCCTATTGTTGTTGCTGTTTAGGCTGAATTTTTATGTATTCCCACTCCCCTCTGTAATGCCTTCGGGCCCTGAGGGTACAATAAATAAATAAATAAATAAATAAATAAATAAATAAATAAATAAATAAATAAATAAATAAATAAATAAATAAATAAACTATATAATCTGGAAACTGAAGAGACTGTAGGCTATGTATTATGATGAAGTATTCTACACTATCATTAGCTTTGGCGACGTCTAGCGTAACCAAAGCCGTGACCTGGCGTTCACGACGAGCAAGGAGAATTCTGCTCTCAGGATCAGCATGTGCATTCCTTGTTGAACACCGTGGCCGGAATCCGAGTTGACACGGACTGAGTATGTTTTTGCTGCACACGAAGGCTGAAACCCGAATTAGTAACACCCTTTCTATTAATTTTACCACGTTTGATGTTACATAAATCTGCCTAATATTATCCAATTATAGCATCCATCGTGATTTTTAAGTAAAAGGATCATCTTGGCCAGCTTCCACTTAGGAGGAATCGAAGCGTGTTTAATAGAGTAGTTTATGAGGTGTAATAAGGAGTCGGGAGACTCCTCATCGAGAATTTTGAGTATCTTTGTAGTGACACCATCAAGGCCAGGATCAGCATCTGGTAATCTCTGTACATCTTGGGAAACCTCCAATAGATTAACTTCTGAGGCCTTATTATTTGGCACCACTGATGAAAACAACATTCACCGCAAAGGCACTAGAGACGAAAACCGCTTTTGCAGGCCCTTAGCAAATAATTTAACCGCCTTAATATCTCCTTTAGGTGACATACCTAATTCATGTATATTACTAGAAGACGTGAGCAGTTTAATAGATCGTAGAAAGCCTAATAGTGCACGTCGGTTACCCGACTGTGAACTATAATAGAAATGTTCTGAGTCCTGTTTTTCATCGCACCAGAAACTGTGCGTTTTAAGGTGGCTGCATATAAATTTAAAATCCCTACAGTTATTTGCGCATTGGTTATGAATAAGCTTCTTTCATGCAGTCTTCCTCCGCCTGTAATCTCTCGTAGAGTCCACTATGCATCAAGTAGAAGAATGCCCTTTTGTTGGCCGCACCTGAAACTCCGACTTTTTATGGCATTCTTCCATAGCCAGACATATGCTTAATGACTGTGGGCCTCAGCGATGTTAGACACTTAGGCATGGCCAGAGCGCAACGCCGTCTGAAATCTGTCATAATTTACATGTGGCCGCAAGTGAGAAGACGAGGAGTTACACGACATACGATATCAAAACGAATAGGTATATGTTCACTTGAGATGCCGCAATCAACAGACGACCAATCCGTTGGGCCAATGCCAGGACTAGTGAACGTGAGATTTAAAAGAGATTGAGTCTGTGCGCGAAGGTAAGTGGCCGATCCTGAATTTAGGCACATAAGGTTGCGATCAGAAACCCAGTCCCAAAGGAGCTTGCCTGATAGATTAGTCCTAAGGCCCCACGACACATGATGAGAATTGAAGTCGCCAGTCACGAGTACTGGGTTGCTACGGTTAGCGAGTAACAAGTCCAGAGGTCTAATATCCTGTACTCCAGAAGGGAAATAACCATTCCCTATGAAAAATGCAGAGCACCCAGGAAGTACAATGTCTAATGCCGAAATTTCACAGTCAGGAGATATTCGCTGAAAAGACACTTAGCCCTATGGCAAAATTATGAAGAGACTACAGTTGGTAAACCACCTTTTCTTGACTGTCGAGCTAGGCAAAATGAACGGTAATTTTTAAAACGAAAATGTTTGTCGGTTGAAAGCCAGGTTTCTTGCAGAATTATGAGATCCCGGTTAAGCTGGGCAGGAATTCAGAGTAAAGCTCTGGAAGCTGAAAGAATAGAGCGACAGTTCCACTGTAGAACTTGCAACGACGCTATGGTTGCAGAAGCCAAGCAGCAGCAACTCCCTACCCATAAATGGAATCCTTGGGATTGTTGCCAAGGTTTTTCTTCTTTGATTTGGGCGGCTATGTAGAGAAGACGACGAATGAGACATGGGGGACCCGCTGCGCATGAGATCCCACGCATCAGGCTTCATCATCTCGGTATCATAGAAAATGCCATAATCACTCGATGTACCCGAGGTATGTACCACGGAGAGGGCTGTAGTACATTCCAGGGCCTTCAGGAATTGCGGACCGGGTAAGAGTAGACGGAATTGCTGTCGAGGGGGGGGGGGGGGGGGCAAACCGGCCTGCACAGCATGTGTAAGTTGAGTCGCTAGAACGTTTGTAAGGCACTCCGATACACTTGCGACAATCCTTTCAACCATTTTGTAAATTGAAGCCTCCACGGCAGGCGCAATTGCCTGGCAATGCGTCGAGTCTAACATGACTCCTTGACGAGCGGTCACACCTGCATAACCGTGGGCACGTTTTTTAACCTCTGTAATAGCTTCACGGAGCGAACAGCGTTTTCTGTCAATTATCTCTTGACTTTAGATTTCCTGCGCTCGGCAGAGACAATTCGAGTAGTTTGCAGAATTGGCCCCACCGCAAAGGCAACACTTCGCGTTCTGCTCAGTGCAGGTGTTCGTTGCAGGACCATCCCCACATTTACAACACCGCAAGTTGGATTTGCAACCGCGGGCGCTAGGGCCATAGCGCCAGCAGCTGTTGCACGGCAGATGCCTAGATGACAAAGGGTCCACCCGAAAAATTAGGGGCCATGCTTTGATTTCCGAGCGGCAAGAAGCGCCGGCATATGTGACAATCACAGATTCTGTAGGCACCCTCATTTTGCTTGCATCCCGGCTACAGCGGTGCACAGCAACAATACCTGCAGCAGAGCGAAACTCGAGTTTCTGCTGGAGACAGGGGAGAGTCCACGCCTCGAACGATACCTTTCGTGCAAGCCAGATGTGAAGGGATAAAGGAACTTACCCGAAGCGAGGCAAAGGATGAGTCCTTTAGTAAACCTTTGACACAGTCGAGGTCGGGCAATCTACGCAGAATCCTGCCGCGTCCAAACTGGCGTACCTCTGAGATTGACTCATAATGATAAGTGGCTGACTGGAAAGCAGCCCGAACAGCACCAGTGTTGGTCATCGTGATTGGACCGCCATCCTGAGGCACCAGCGCAGCAGGGATACTGCCGGCGCCGCTGCGCAAAAAAGCTTCCAATGGCAGGAGATCACGGGATAGAGAAGCCGACCAGGGGGAGCTCTCCTGGCCGGGAGACTGGGCAGATATAGCCCAGGCTTACTGCCTTACCGCGTGCTTAAAGCCCACAAAACGACAAGCCACGCGAAATTTAGCCCATCGTTCCCAGCAGAGCAGAGCAGCAGAACTACGAACCCGCATCGTGGAAGAGTGCGAGGCGAGCACGCGACGTCACGCTTGCGCGCCGCGGTCCACTGCCACTCTGTCACTGTCGCGCTGTTCGTGTTGTTTTTGTTGTGGTTGTCCTCATACTATGGCACATGCCCACAAAGGGGGATTCGCCAAGAATTGGGGGGCACAGAGAGTTTTCAGGTAAATAATTCCGGGGCGAAATTAAAATGAATCGTAAGGATGGAAGAAGTAAACAGAAAGGAACAGCGAAATGAAACGGGAAATGCAAAACGCACGCAGGGGATCGCGACTGATGTTTTTAGCCGAGTAGTTAAATGGTATTGATAATTGTAAGAATAAAAATATTTTGAAAAATTAAAAACAAAGTTAACAAGGTAGCCTTCTTCATTCCATTAAAATTATTGCACGGAAGTAAAAACAGACTTATGGCTGTACCCAAGTATGGTGGCTCAAAACAATATGACTGGGCTGCTCAAACAAAGGCCAAGCGGTTGTAGTGGTTTCTTTAAAAACCGTCTTTGCATCATGCCGTACCGGCGACAAAACAAAAAAAATTGGTCTATGGTTTGTGCTCACCACAAAATACGCAGACGGGATAAAGCGCCAACCCAGACCAGTGCAAATAAAAATTTAGGGGTGGGATTCGGTAGCGGCGCCTTGATAGAAATACCTCAACCTGCCGTGAATTGCATGATTGCCTGCTCCACGAATACCTCAGGAGCAGGTGATCATCAGATCTTAAAAGAGATCCAGTTGTCACTCTGAACAAACTTCTGTCACCGGAACCTCGCTGCTGTAATGTACGCTGTCGCCGGAACGATAGGTAGCACGGGGCTATTGAGGAACGCCTTTGCCAGGGAGTCCAAAAACTCATTGGCTATCACACAGCTATGACCAGGCAGCCATATCATGTGAACAAGGCGCAAATGCGGAGGGAGTATTGAATGGAAGGTGTTTAGGATTAGCGAATCTACAGCCGAAGCAAGGGACGAACACAAAGAAAGAGAGTCTGTCATTACAGCCACTGAAGAGAAAGCTGGCTCTAGTTTGCGAAGAACAAGCACCACCGCCAGAAACTCCGCTTGTAAAATTGGGATGTAGTCGGGAAGCCGCACAGAAAAAGACTAATCTAGAAGCGGGCAATATATTCACGCCCCTGCCTTTTCATCACATTGGGAGGTGTCAGTAGCTATCGTTAAGCTAATAGGTAGGCTTTGTAAATGATCTTCTAATAAGCATTAAAATAGCGGGCTGGTAAATGCTTAGCGTTTTTCGGGAAAATGTCACCACAGGCAATTTCTGCAGATTACTCACTGTTTTTGGTCGTAAGGATGTTATGCAAAAGAACATTTAAAGGTTCAAGCAAATTTTGCACAATAACTACCTACGGGGTACGAAATCTAGGTCAGTGAACTCCAAAAAAGGAAGTCGGCTGGCAACAAAGAACAGACAAGGAGCTGTGTAAATCTGATTCGTAGACGTTAGGTACGTCTGAAGAGTTAGGAATTGAAATCTAGATGATAAAGAGGAATAGGGCTTCAAGATAAAGCACCTTATTGGCCACACATTTGGGGGGAGGGACAAGGCTCAACCAAAGCGCTTCCCGCTCCAAACGAATGAGCGGGCGAATTTTATAAGTAGCCTTACCAGAAAACAGCACAGATCCAAATTCTAAAATTGGTCGGACATAAAAACATATATCAACAAAAGTGCATCTATCTGCATTTCAGACCGGGGATTATTAATCTACACAACATGCTCACAGCCCGAGCCCCTTCGCTGCGACATGGTCATTGTGAGAGCGCCATGTGAGGCTGTCATCATAAATGACAAAAAGATATTTTAATGACAACTTGAGGAATATTCAATCGCTGGTAACTGAGAGACAGATGAAGAGGATCTTTCATTTGAAAAACAAGTACAGCGCACTTGTTTACATTTAAGGTGAGACATAAGTCACACAACCAACTTTCAAGCAAATTCAGGTACGATTGCAGGCGCACATAGTGAGATTGAATGTCAGCGGCAGCAGTGAAAAATGCAATGTCTTCCGCATAGACGTACGTGCGGATGTTTTGATGGCTGGTAATAGAGCTCATTAGATTAATAAAGAGCACAGGCGAAAAGACTGCCCCTTGTGGAACACCTCTGGATTGTGTATATCTTCCATAATTCACACCATTTAGTATACAAAATACCTGTCCGTTTTCAAGGAACGCAGATATCCACGCAAGTAAGTAATTTGAAAACTGCAGAGTATATAATCTTGCAATATTATGTAGTGTTCTACGTTGTCATAACCTTTGTCTACATCTAATGTCAACAACGCAGCATGCATTCTTGGTGCCGCGCAAGGAGAATGCGCCTCTCAAGATCGGTGTCAGCATTCCATAAGAAACATTTTTGACGGAAACCAATTTGACAGGGACTAACGTTATTATTACGGTTCAAAACTCCGAAACAGGTAGGAGTATGACCCTTTTAATTACCTTGACCACGTCTGATGTCAATGAAATGGGTCTAATATTATCCAGAGAATAGCCACCACCATTGTTTTAAATAATGGGATCAGATTTGCGATTTTACACTGAGGAGGAATCTATGCATGTTTGATTGAAAAATTAACCAGCTGCAATAATGATGTAGGGGACACCTCAGAGAGGATCCTAAATATTTTTGATGTTACCCGCTCAGAGCCAGGAGCAGCAATTGGCAACCTCAGCACTATCAGGGAAAGCTCGGGGATGGTGATAGGGGGACGTGCTGAAACTGGTCCGCTGACGCCACAAAAGCGGAGCGCAAAGAAAGAACAGAGGCGAAACGCTGCACTAATCATTTGGCGATTGTCTTAACTGTTTTTATTGCTTTTTGGGGTCAGAACACATCAGGGTAATTTTTCTGAAACCAGAATCTTTTTCCGCTATCTTAAAAAGCCGAAAAGAGCGCGACGATTTCTTGATTTCGATAGGAAATCAAAATGTTCGGAATCAATTTTCTTTCACTTGTGAGACTGCGCGTTTAAAAGTAGCCGCAATGAACTTATAATCATGCCATTTTTTTGGCCACTGATTGTGTAGGAGCTTCTTCCATGCAGCCTTTCTTTGCCTGTAATACCGCGAGCAATCCGCATTCCACCATATAGCTGAAGTGATTCCTCTTGATGTACGTACCGAAAATTCAGATTTCTTTCGGCATTCCTCAATAGCCAAGCATATGCCTTTTGCTGTATGTTCTTCAGCAGAATTAACCGCTAAAGCAAGAGTGGAGCGCAAAGAGGACTGAAACAGGTCATACTTTATATATGACCTCAGCTGAGATCACTCCGGAGTTAAGTGGCAATTAACATCATAAGCGGTAGGTATGTGATCGTTAGACGTTTCACAATCCACAGTCGACCAATCGAGTACAGGAACACTAGGGCTGGTGAAAGTTAAATCTAACACAGATCAATTTTGTGCGCGGAGAAATGTAACCGAACCTGAATTCATACACAAAATGTTGTTATCAGTAACCCAATCCCAAAGGCGCTTACCACAGAAATCAGCCTCAAAACTCCACGAGAAATGATGAGAATTAAAGTCGCCGTCCAAGAGAACTCACTTCTGACAATTAAGGAGCAGGAGATCTAGCAGCCTGGTATCCTGCACACCGTAAGGAAAATAAACATATACTAATGAAAACGGATAGCACCCTGGAATTTCAAAGTCTAATGCCAATAACTCACAGTCTATAGTAGATGACTGAAAATTAATCTTAGCCTTGTGACAAAATTTAGATGAAACTAGTATGAGTAAGCCTCCTCTTCTTGACTGACGACCTTGTCGAAAGGAAGAATAATTTTGCAAATGGAAGTGTCTTTCAGATGGAAGCCAAGTTTCTTGTAAAATAATTATGCCTGAATTATGTTGAGATATAAGGTACAGTAGGTCTATTGAAGCTGAAAGACGTGACCGACAGTTCCACTGGAGAACTCTTAGCACACTCTATGGTTGAGAAATCCGGGTAGCAGCAACTGCCTGCCCTAAAATATTTTCTTTCAGCTTAGAGCAATTCTGTTGCTTCTTTGATTTCGGCTGAGGATGTGAAGAAGAAGATGAACATGGGTATCCGCTGCGTTTGAGGATTCGCGTATCCGAATCCATCATCTTTGCATCATGAATATTTTGAGCATTATCTGAATTAGTGGACCGAGGAAGCAGAGAAACAGCAGTAACTTGTTCTTTGGGCTCAGACTGCTCAGGCAAGGAATGTTGGGTCATTAACGAAGGCATGGCTGATATAGCAGAAGTCATTCCAATTTGCATGGCCTGAGCAGTATGCGCTGCCAGAGCATTAGATATGCATTCTGTGGCAGTGGACACTATCCGGTCAACCATCTTAGCCATAGAGACTTCCACAGTAGTCACTATTGCCTGAGAAATAGCCGAATCTAGTGTCACTTCTGAACGGGCTGACACACCTGCATAGCCTTCAGCTCTCTCTTTAATTGCTGATATTGCCTCGCAACGCGAACAGCGTTTACTGTCGGTTATGTCTTGGATTTGCAATTCATGATACCGAGAAGGACAATCCATGGAATTTGCAGCCTGAGATCCACCACAAAGGCAACTCTTCTCGTTTTGGTCAGAGCATAAATTTGCTGGATGGTCATTGCCACATTTGCAACAGCGCAAGGTGGACTTGCAGCCATTAGCACTATGGCCATATCGCCAGCAATTGCTGCACGTCAGTGGCTTACACGGAAGGGGATCTACACGGAAGATTGTGGGTCACGCTTTTATTTATGAGGGGCAGGCAGTACCCGCAAAAGAGGCACTAACCGTTTCCGTTGGCGCCCACTCATTGTTCACCTCCCGGCTACAGCGATACACAGTAACATCACCCGCTGCACAGAGAAGGCCCAGGGTCTCAACTCGAGACAAACAAGAGTTCACACCGCGACCCAACCCTTTTGTACAGGACAGATAAGACGGAATGAAGCTGTTTACCGAAAGAGACACAAAAGATGAGCAGTTTAGAAGATCCTTTACGCACGAGAGGCCTGGTGAACAGCACAAAATCCCGCCACGTCCAAACTGCCTTGCTTCAGTAATTGCCTCATAAAGGGAAGTGGCCGCCTCGAGAGATGCTCGAAAAGGCTCTGAATTGTTATTTTTGATGGAACCACCACCCTTTGGCACCAGCGCCACAGGAATGCTGCGGACGCCGGAGCGTTGAAAAGCTTCCAGAAGCATCTCATGAGGTGGTAGTGAAGCCGACCATGGAGACCTCCCCTGGCCGGGAGACTGCGTAGACAATGCCTGAGATTTAGAAACTCACCGAGTGCGTTATCCACACAAAAAAGGTGCAAAGGCACAGGGGGAAACTAAAACAGGACCAGGCGCCCAATTCTTCTTCTTCTCCTTAGTAACCATGACACCTACCCACGCAGAGGATTTGGCCAAGGTTCAGTAAATAATCCCAATGAGGTATCTGAGGGGGGAAAAATAGGCGTGAGGAGACTCAATCAAGATAAAATTTGAAAATGTCAAATGCATTAAAGAAATATGAATTACCAGGAATAGAATCGAGCATTTTAGGCCATGCGACAAATTTTTGTATACAGCTAACAAGGTGATCGATCATATGCACTTATGTAGTCATGAAGGTAGCCGCAAAGACTGCTTAACAGGAATCCCTTTACGCTCGCACCGAACAAAAGAAGAACTAGAAGAGACAGATGGAGTCCTATCCTCTAAAGAGGGACCTCAAAATACTGTTTTCTCCGAACTGCAAACCGCCGGCAAGAGAGGAGAAATTGATCTACTGATTCACCTTGTCCAAATGAGATACAAATGTTTGTCGCAGCGAACCCACATCTGCATAAGTACAAATTTAAGTGAGGGATTCTGCATCGCAGAAGCATCATTGACACCTCACAAAGGCTTGATTTACACCACCGGATATTCCAGGAGTAATTTAAGTGGTGAAATTCCAGGCTAATGAGCAATGGATTACACAAGTTGGCTGAAATATGTTGGAGGCGCTGGAAACATGATGTTTCTAACAGAATGAGGTGAGCGATGGGATAGATTACTGGAGCGCTGAGAGCTGACCTTGCCAATAAATCAGCGACCTTGTTAAAATAGACGCCCGAATGCCCAGGCACCCAGACAAAGCGGATCTCACGCACTCTGCGCGGAACAAAAAACCTAAGCGAACGATTCAATAAAGATTTTCCCGAATTTTGGAGAGAGACTAGAACTGAAAGGCAGTCTGCAATAATAAGAACCCGTGCTACATGCCTAGGAAGTTTGAGAACAGCCAAGCCAATGGACAGAAACTCTGCGAAGAATATAGGAGTATAATCTGGGATACGAACGGAATAGCTCCAAGCCAGCTCCTGCGAATATATCCCAATCGCCGCCTTTTCACGGCTGCCAAGGCATCAGTATAGATAGCAGAATGAAGAGAAAAACTCTGTAGGTGTTCAGAAAGCAGACCATTTACGATATTTGCGGGCATATGTCTCGCATGGAACGGGAAAAAAATGGTCGTACTAGAAGACGGGGTCAGCGTGCGTATCTGCAACTTATTGCAAGGAGATCAGATCAACCTGAGGCGGGACTAACAGAATCTGCGTGAACCTAACTGGCGGAAACTGATAGCCTGGCCAATGATTAGCGAGAAACAGGTGTGGTTAGGATATAAAAATGGGACTACTAACGCCAGGGACCGGGTCAAAGGACCTGTGGAAACTACGCACTGTTAGAAGTCGGAAGCGGGAATAGAGATCGGGGATACGGGCTTCCAGATAAAGGACAGCGTTTGAAGCTGATTTTTAGAGTCCGAGGCATAGCCGTAGGGCACGCTTTTCCAGTAAAGCTAATGGCTGAAGCTTGAAGTTCGCGCTACCAGAGAACAAGACGCAACCAAATTCCTGAATCGGTCTCATGTAAGGCTTACAGAGCAACAGTAAGGTCTCACGACGCATTCCAATCTTTTTATTGCCAACTCGTGTCAACCTGCCCAAAACACGTTATTCTTTGGCAACATTATTCTTAATATGGTGTCGCCAGTCCAAACTTTGAACATAAGTAACGCCTAGGTATTTAACCGACTCCACCTGCGGAATTGGAGTGCAGCCGTAGACTAGTGAGTACAAAGGAGCGTCGGGTGGAAATACCAGCACGCCACATATGATGACTTTAAGTGATACTTTTTTGGTTCAACCAGACTTCAATAGCATTCAGGTATGCCTGGAAGCACTCGTAGAGTGCATGAACATCTTTTGCTGATGGGAAAAAGCTATATCATCTGCGTATACATAAACTGTAATGTTTGGATGAATGGGTATGTCCCGAACTAATATGTTGAAAAGCAGTGGAGACAAAACTGATGCTTGCGGCATACCTCTTGATTGAACATAAATATTAGAACAGAAAGATCCGTCTATACACAAGAAAAATCTGTCTTTTAAAGATTCACAAATCCAAGCATAGATGTTGTGCGGTGGATGTAGCTCAGCAAGGTTGTTAATAAGGACCGTGTGCTCAATGCCGTGATAGGCCTTAGCAACATCAATAGTCACCAAGGCCGCAACTTCTCTCTTGCGCATTGAGTCGTATGCGGCTCTCAAGATTCACATGCGCGGACCATATCGAATAACCGCGACAAAAGCCAATCAATGCGGAGCTGAGGCCGTTAACGTGATGAACATGCTCTGTGAGGCAACTGTGTACTACTCTTTCTATTAGCTTTACTAAATTTGAAGTTAAAGCAATCGGCCGAATATTGTATAAATGAAATCCATTCTTTGCGTGTTTCAAAAGTAAAATTATTTTGGCAATTTTTCAACTGTAAGGAATCCAAGAGTTTTCCAATGACGCATTTACAATATCCAGAAGGTGAGATGGAAAGTCTTGCACTAAAATCTTTAACATGCCCAAAGTAGCCACATCAGATACCAGGGCAGCATACACCATCAAGGAAACAATTGATTGGAGTTCCGACACGTCCACCTCAGAATAGTCCGAGCTGGGGGTGAGAGTGTGCAAACGTTCTGTTTTCTGCACTTGGAAACGTAAAGCCAGCCCATGAGCGATACATTCAAGGTGGTGTTTGGCTTCCTGCGGAAACAATACCATTGACTTTATGCGGTTGGAGGCCGGAGAGTTATTCTGCGCCGTGAATCTCTCTCTCTCTCTCTCTCTCTCTATATATATATATATATATATATATATATATATATATATATATATATATATATATATATATATATATATATATATATATATATATATATATATATATAGACAAAGTTAAGGAACTGAGGGGCTCGCTGGACAAACTTACGAAGGAAGCCAGCAGTCACCGAAACCAAGGTGCATAAGGGAATGTTTAATTTTTTTCTTTAATTTGTAGGGCTGACCAGTGGGATAACAATACTTCCATTAATCTATCGCTTGAACAAACTTACTTTGAAAACAGCAGAAAAAACAACCATGCCGACGGTGGGATCCGAACCCACGACCACCAAATATCGCATCCGGTGCTCTACCAACTGAGCTACGGCAACGGCTGTCCAATCTGCTGCTCTCGTGGGTGTTTATGTTTATTGAGTGTAAGCGAACCTTGAGAGTGTTCACCAGCGCCACCCTAGTCCATAGCGGCGGACGTAGCATGTCCTGTATTGCCGCGAGTGTGACGTGGAACGTCATCTAACGGCGAGGGCGGAAACTGTGCGAGAGCCCTCTTATGCTACCCATGGCATCAAGACTGCCAGAACCGAAACCGCCGTTAAGCTATTAGCAGACAAGGCAAATGAAGTGAGGGTCTCGTTTGACAAACATATTAAGAAAGCGAACAGTCACCGAAATCAAGGTGCATAGGGTAATTCTTCTTTTTTTTATATCTAGTGCCAATCAATTAGTTTTTTAAAAGAAAATTACTTATAAAGCAGCAGAAAAAACAACCATGCCGCTGGTGGGATCCGGACCCACGACCTCCGAATATCGCGTCCGGTGCTCTTACCAACTGAGCTACGGCGACAGCTGTCCAATCTGCTGCTTTCGTGGGTATTTATTTATGTTTTACGTGTAAGCGAACCTTGACAGTGTTCCCCAGCGCCACCCTCGTCCATAGCGGTGGACGTAGCACGTCCTGTAATACCGCAAGTGTGACGTAGAACGTCATCTAACGGCGAGGGCGGAAACTGTGCGAGAGCCCTCTTATGCTACCCATGGCATCAAGACTGCCAGAACCGAAACCCCCGTTAAGCTATTAGCAGACAAGGCAAATGAAGTGAGGGTCTCGTTTGACAAACATATTAAGGAAGCCAAAAGTCACCGAAATCAAGGTGCATAGGGGAATGCTTCTTTTTTATTTCTAGGGCCAATCAGTTTTTTTGGCACTAGATATAAAAAAGAAGCAATCCCGTATGCACCTTGATTTCGGTGACTGTTGGCTTCCTTAATATATATATATATATATATATATATATATATATATATATATATATATATATATATATATATATATATATATATATATATATATATATATAAACCTCTCTTGCTTTTTTAACAGTTCTTTTGAAAGATGCAGATTTGAACTTATAATATATCCAATTAGTTAGCTGGCTCTGGTTAAAGGAAGGCTTTTGTATGCCGCTTTTCAAAGGCGATAAGCTTTCTCACTCCTCCGTCCGCCGAGGAGACGGCTGTCTGGCAGGGGCAGTAGCGCACTCAGAGAATGCAGAGCTCTCAGCATCATCTTGGAGAAAGGAAATTACCCGCTGAGCTCTTTCTGCTCGACCAGAGCTAACTATAGAGTTTGGTTGCACCACCTTATCTGATAGGAGAGCATATAATAGTAAACGTTATTTGAAAGTGGCCACTAGATGTACCTGAGTCTACTGTTGACCACGCAGATACGCCAACCCCACGAGATCCTAATGTTAAATCTGTGACTGAACGAGAAACTCTACGCATAAAGGTTAATGCTCCGGAATTGCCGCAGCGCATTGCATTCATAGACATCCATGACCAGAGAACCTGACCGCAGGAGTGACTATCCCAGACACTGTGGTGTGAATTAAAATTCCCTGCGATGAATGTGCTGTTTGCTCCGCTCAGTAAGGTATCCAAACAGTCTGTCCTGTGAACACATACAGGAACTCAACTTCTATCTGCTGCGTGCGGTGGCATTGGCCGACCATCATCGGTTTCTACGTAGCACAAATCCGTGCCTTCACTGTGATTTGAATGCAATAGACATTCTCTTTAGTTTCCGAAATTGCAGAGTTCGCCCTGGCCGACTCCAAAATTTGACCTTGGCCGATTTGCCTTGCCCAATGATGAACCATAACTGAGCGTGCGCTGCACTGTGGTGACCTCTGAAATTGGCCTGGGTCATTGTTAATATGCTTTCGCTCGACCTTTTGTTATAAACAAGGTTAAACACTGCCTAACTCTTCTTGGAAGCGGCAGACGGCGACGGTTGCAAGTTTGCCCAGTCGAGGATTGTATGCTAAAAATCCATAATATATCGGCGCAGCTTTGATCTCAGCTCGCACATCTGGTGAGTCCCGTGCTACCATTGTACCACGTCTACATTCCAAAGTTTTCCTCTAGCACGGAGCTATTACCTGCCAGATGTAGTTTGTTCTGCATGCCTTTAACCTCTACGTAGGTTCAATTTTTTTGTGTGTGCGTTGTGATTCTATGAAAAAAACAGCAAGCATGGCGTGTTATGGTTTACACGAATAATTTTATTACGGATGTCTCTTCCACTCACTTTAATCCTTGAATTAGAACACAGTCATAGTCTTCTTAAGCACTTTAGGAAAGTTGAGAAGTGTATTTCGGGCACTAGAGCATTTTCCGTGCATGCAAACCTGTGAAAAAGTGAATGACTATAAATAAAAATGAAAATCTTCAAAAGCATAACCTTTTACGCCCAACACAAAACCCTCATGATGTCTTACTGACACTAAAAAAGCGAAAATGTAGTGGGATAAGGTGTTTGCTTAGAATAATCTGGAAGTTCGTCCCCTGTCCCAGCAACACGATTGTGCAACCAGCACAGCCATTTAAGGTATCATGACTCCCTTCACATTTTTTATTTAGCTATAAACATTTCGTCAGCCAGGAATAAGATAAAATTTCGAGTAGTATCGAAGAAGTTTTCTGCACTTGACATGGAATTATGTTCAAATTGCCTCGGTGTGGGTACATTTCAGTGTGAAATAAACCGAATGGGCACAAAGATATCAAATTTTGATCGACAGCCATGAACAGTGTACCAGCTACAAAATTTGGCACCAGTGTGGACTGGCGTGGCCTACCGCTTTCCTTTCAAAGGGGCAAGTTTAAGTGGTGGCAGTTGTACAATATATCTCGTACTTGATATAACAGGTTAGATATTCAGGCGATATTTCTCAGTTTACAAGTAACAGACAGGGGGTTTACATCTCGTTCATGCTTCCACTCTACTCGTGACCGGTGCTCGCTACAGTGGACCCAGACCTTCCTGGTTAACACTTCCCGTACCCAGAGCATTTCACATCGGCTACCGAACACCACACGACTGGCCATTAAAATTAGGCCAATAATTGCGCCGACATTTTTTTTAAATATTCACCTCTCGCACTCTTGTACCTGTCATCTTGGAACGAAACAATTCGCTTACAGACGTCGCCGCAATATTGAATCAGGCATCACTCCTGACGGCTTTCGGCACATCAGAATGTTAAGCTGCCTTGGATTTGTCGTTTTCAAATTTTCGCAGTGTTCGTGAGTGTTATTCTTTCGTTCATTCTTTTTCTTTATTTTCTGTTTTAGTTACAGGGGTGTATTCTCGACTGCACTGATTCCTGTGCTCAGTGATAAGTGGAGATCGCTCATTGTTTAGGACTTCATAAAATTGTTTATGACCTTCTTGCCAAATTTCTATCACATCATATGCTTTATAAAGCTTCGTTTATTTTGTTCATGTACTTTTTCTTTAAGAAATTACTGTCTGTAAACAATGTGAATTGGAACATTTAAAGCGCTTCTAATATTCTCGTCTGACAGATTTCCTCCTTCCCCAATTAATTACCGAAATTTCCTAGTGTAATTAAATAAATGAATATTTAACGCTATTCCAATGACACCGATGAACTTTTTTACGTAAACACTATAACTTTGGTAGGTCACGGAGTAAACTTTGAGTTTCGAAGCATGTGTAACTCTGCTAAGAATCTGTCATTTTTTGTGAGAGACTGAAGAGCGCTGCCAATGTTTTTCTTTGGTTAGCATCGCGAAAACCTTATAATCAAAATATCTTACAAAACATCAGAATTTTGGCGCTTGTAAGCCCTTTCCGATTGTTTGCTTGAGTTGCAGTAGTAGAAAAGAGACTTAAGATGGTGTCATATAGCCTCAATTTGGTTTGTACGATGAATACCACAAGAAAAGAGCCCAAAACTGCAACTTCTCTTCGCCTTCTACCAATTAGCGCTGTGCAATATTCCCAATCAGGACAGGTAATTAGCGTAATATTGCGAATCAATGGTTTTACTTTTGTCCTTTGCTGGACCTGCCTGTGCCAATGCGTTTCCGATCTTGAGCCTATTACCTGTGCTGCTTGGTTTGTTTCTCGCAGGTAAGGTTTAATACGGACTTTCGCAGTACAAAATATGGCGGCTATTTTTGGTCTCAGAATATGCCCAAGATTTCGTGCCACCCTTTTTACAGATACTGAGGTGTGCCACAAAAAAAAGACCTGCTGCCTGCATGGCACTGCGCATTAAAGCCAACGGGAGCCATGCGTTGAAGCCAACAGGTAATGAGAGGAAACAGTTTTGTCAGGTTCTTTTTATCCACAGTGCCAATAAAATTTGAACCGTAACGAATAAATATGTTTGATGGTATAGATGAGAAAAGAGCCTCGAAATAAAATAAATCTGATGACATAAGAATGTCCCTGAGTGCAGAGCCGCGTCGTCGAGTGTAAACCCAAGTTCCAAGAACTCTTTTGAGATCTCCGTTTGCATATTTACTTGTAATTCAGGCTCGTTGCCTTGGCTGCCCAAAATATATAAAAAAGAAATATTACTGCTATCGTGTGCTTGTTGCTGGTTTATGAACTCCTTTGAACATTGCAGCATCGTTTCATGTTTTGACACATCAAACTGCTTAAACAATAATGAGGTGCAAATCCATTTTTTGCTGAAAACTTGAGCTACTTTGGTTCGAAATGTTTGTGCACACGCAATGTCCAATAGCCTACAATGTCTTCCATTATACCTGCATTTTTTTTACGTTTCGCTGTCATCTTCGCCTGATTTCCTTCTTTTATATTTTTATACATGTTGCAAGTCTACAAATACCCTTTTATTGCCTATCACTGAGAATATCAAGAGTTCTAGTAAATGTGCTTGTAACTACCTACACATTTAAATGAAAGTATTTGTGGAAGTATGTCTTTTATACACCTCTAAAAACTAGCTTTTCGTTATAAACAGCAACCTGCTTAACTCGATTGAGGCGTTTTTAAATTAAACTATTTCAAGTATCATATTCTTTGCAGAATTACGGTCTCCACCTTTGATACACATTTCAAAATTTCTGGGATGTTTGTCTCTTTTGTTTGAATGCCTAACGTCGTGATTATTTAAAAGCTTTCTGAAAAATAACTTTTAAATAACCAAACTACGTATTACTCCTTCTTTTCGAAATGCGAACAATCAAACCCCAAACTGATTTTTGTTTGTTTTCATGGCATCTATCCTAATGTGCCTAATGTAATTTTTTCAGTAAAAAATAATTAATAGCTTCAAAAAGTTCCCAGGCAAAAATAGTCGCACTAGGGAAGGAATTGCATAGTGCTCTGTGGAAAGTTCTCTTTAAGCTATTGCTTGAGTTCTCATTGTTTTGATTCACTTACCTTTACATCCCCTGAGCGGCTCTCTCCACACTTTGTGTAATCTGGTGCCTTCTGGTATCGGTAATGAATATAGTGACTCTCTTCCCACGAGCATACAAGGTAGCATTTTTCGATGTTAATTTGCTCATTTAGCTTCTGAAATTAAAATTAAACGAAAACAAGTCATAATTGTTGGCATTTGAACGGTCGCCTTTGTGCATGCCACCTTTTCTATTGAAGTCAAAAGTCCCTGAGAGTAAATAAGGGCTTGTTACGTTGGCTTAATTATCAACAGCCCTACCTTCGATCTTATAAATCAATCATCGATCATAAAAAAGCACAGCGGTCTTATGTCACATGCTGTAAATTGTTTTTTCCTATTTATTTTACCTGCGTCGTACACCGCTAATGGGAATGCGCTTGTTGCGTTGAAGGTCCAGCCATCGTGGTTTCATTGTTACTCTACCGTTCGTTACCCATCCTCTTTTATCACAAAATTATCATTGTTGACACGTTCGTGTATCAATTTAGGCATAATTGAGATGAGCGCACAATGCCAGCTGAAGGTTTGTTCACCAAAACTATTGAAACCACCAATGCCCTCGCTAAATATACTGCAGAAGTGACTGATTCCACGTAAAAAAAATACCGTGCAAAACGCATCGTGTTAGTGCGTGCGCTGCTTAATTGAACATGCGATTAACACACAGCACGGCTTTTTTGAACGACAGCCAAACTTTCTTAACCGGACCTCCATGAATACCTAGGATTACGCAGATTCTTATTGACACAGCAATAAAATCTGCCAAAAGCGCGGATATCCTTATACGACCCGAGTAAGTACTTAACAACATTTTTCAGGCGCCACCAATCCTTTTCGCCACTCCCTGCTAGATGATATAGCATAGAACATTTATCAATAATTTGTAATGCATTTTTTCCCATTTTATTCAGTACCTTGTACATAAGAACGATCACGCGGTTCGACCTGAAGACGACGAAGCTCGCCCAAAGCAATTGATTGTGTTGTTTTCGAAAGCTGGAACTGTCAGTCACGCTTCCTGAATAAGCGTAGCTTAAGCTCCTGCTTACATCTGATTGAGGTACGGATGTATACTGCCTCAAGAACATAAGTTCGAAGCCCTGCTATCTGCACAACGTTGGCCATTCCAGGTGACACCGCGTAGACTATCGCCGAGCTCTTTTCTCCTGCTATTGCAACGTCAGGCGCGCTTCCGACGAGCCAAAGCTAGCATGAGTGCAAATTAAAGCAAAAACGGGTTGCGAAGAAGCGACAGCTCTAGTACTAGTGGTGCCTTCATGTTCAGTATTTGTACTGATGAAAATAAACTAGTTTTAGTTCATGAGCTGGCGACATCAGATCTTTAGCGAAGCGGAAGAACATGGAGACGACTCATGGCTGTAATGCCACTAACGAATGAATGATTGCAACGATTGGGAACATTCCACCATTCTCGGTGATGTACCATGCAATCTTGCGGACGTTGCTAATTTTTGGCTCAGTCACCATCAGTTGGCGCTTTCTGCGCGTGTTTTTTAATGCAATTTTTTAAGCCTTTTTCTGCGGTGCTGCAGTCTGTAAGGTGTGCGCTGAACAACGTTTCTGTGAT